>NW_020271269.1:206234-240944 GCF_002803265.2 Melanaphis sacchari | reverse complement strand
TCGGGGCTGCGTGGAACGAACGAGCGATCGCGGTCCGGTGGGGTGGGAGAGGGCAGAGACGTGATGCGTAGTGTTTGAGTCGGACTTGGGGACTAGGGGATGGGAAAAATTATCCTGGACGAGGATGCGCGCGCAACGCTCGTGTCACCGTGGCAACGGAGAATCACCGCCACCGCAGCCGCAACTTGAGGACGAGGCCGACGGAGCGGCCGGCGCGCGGTTAGCGTGGCGATGAGCGTGAGAGAGAAACAGATCGCGCGCGGGCGGGTGTTGGCGGCAGCTGACGTGTCGCGCGCGCCGCGTCTCCGGCGGTTCTCTCGCGCCGGCCGCCGTCGCCCGCTCACCGATCTCTCACCCTCTCACATCCACCCGAGCCGTCACCGGTCTGGCGATCGCTCCCTCTAACGCCGCCGCTTCACCGGCAACGCATCGCGACACACTCGCGCGCGCGCACATCGTACCGCTCACCATCGCCGCCGCCGCCGACGACGACTGGCGCGCGCGGCAAACGCAATGATCCCAGCGCCGAGCTGTGCAGTAGACACAGCGTAACGGTCGCGGCCAGGCGCCCACTTACGTCGGTACCGGTCGCGCGCGCCCACGCACACGAGACACGCCGCGCACGAGAATCTTCGCGCGCGATCGACACGATCTCATTTTTGTCGTCGTGTCGATGTCGTTATTATAATAATAATACGATAATAATAATAGAAGTATTACCTGTTATTAACTGGCGCACGCTCAATCGCCTTCCCCTATCGTCGCTCAAGTTCACCGGCGATATTTCGGTGCGGAGGAGCCGGGTGTGTATGTACGTCGGCGGTTGTGCGACCGACCAACCGGCACCGTCAAACATAAATAGATTTATCATAATATTTTGTCGTCGAGATTTTCTTGTCCGAGTCGCAATAACACAACCGGTCTCAAACATGTGAGCGCGACATCGCGGAGGTACACACGTAGCGCCCGTGCGCGCGTGGTTCTTCCACTGCGCCCCCGCACGACGTCCATCACTCGTTAGAACGTTGCAAGTACGACGATATTATCATCATTACGTTCACGCGATAAAGCAATACGTAACTGAACGAGAAGTGGCTACCGCCGACCCACGCCGGCGTCCCGGTCGACAGTTCGCGCGGGACGAGCGGAAAAGCTTTAATTTTATATTTTTTGAGCGGGCTTAAGCGCATTTTTTTTTCCGTTTCGCACGGAATTTAGCCGGCACACCGTGCGTTATCCCACATCCCGTCCTAAGCACAGTAACGGCGGAGAACGAAGACCTTGATGGTCGAGTGCGTTAGTCCCGGAGCGGATGAAATTTATAATTTCAAAATTAATTGCTCGACGCCTCCACTCGGCCTTAGGAACTTCGAATTATTTATTTAGGAAGAGATGCTGCGCCGGGTAAACGTTGTGCAGGTGCACAGTTAATAAACTTAAATATGAACGTATTGGTTGCCGGTCCCGAGCAAAGAGGATAAATAGGTTATTACCGGTTTACATTCGTCAAGCCTTCGTCTATTTATTTTCAAAATATCGAAAATAATAGTTCGAAATTAATTGCCACCGCTTCCATAGCGTTCTCCCCCGCCATTCATTCAATCCCATCGCGTGTGGTTTTCAATTCAGATGTATAGTTGTCGTCTGTTGACCCTTCCGTTACGGGCACAATACCTTTAAAATTACATCAGTCTCTACTCCCTTAACGCGTTTAGACTGATTTTTTATTCATTATTTAGATAAATTATACGTATTAAATAGTTTTACGTGAATTTAATTATAGTACACACTACACGCAGTAATAATAATAATAGGAAAGTATTTAATCTATTTGCTATAATGATCCTATATGATACATATTATGTAATAAATTTTAGACATTTTCCCTAAATTAATAGTATACTAGGGTACGAGCTTTTTCTTTGATTTTCTATTTTTGTTTTAAAAATATCGTACTTTTGATATAATATTATAGCACTAACATCGATATTAAATGTTATTTTTAACCTATCCAATAAGTTATTACAATTAGTAACGAAATACGAATACCATTTAAAGTTTTTTTCCGTTAAGTAAAAAAAAAAAATCGTTTCAAAACATTTCAACATTTACAATCATATCATATCAAAAATAATTTTCTTTTTTTTTTTCAATTTTACTAGTAATATATATTTTATTATTATTATTATAAATAAAATTAAAACAACAATTTTGAATAGCATACATTTTACTTAAATTATTTTGTATAATCCGATTACAAAATTTAGAATTTATAAATTATTCACAGACAAAAAAAGAGTGAGATTTCAAAATTTACAATTTCTAAAGTATCATACATACATACATACATACATACATACGTTGATTATAACTATAAAAAGGGGAAGTAGATAATTATTCTGATATATAATAAAAATCAAGTATGATGACGTCATTGAGTAGATCACTTTAATAGATATGTTTAATTTGAATTCAACAATCATTGCAAACAAGCAATGATTCTAACCAGAGACAGTCTGTCAGCCTATCATCATATAAATATAGTTCTAATATGTTAATAATAATATATTTTACAATTTAAAGTGATATGGTATAGATTATACATAGGTAATAGCATAAAATTAATGTAATTGTTTTGAAAATTTAATGATATGTATAAAATGTAATAATTATATTTTATCAGGTGCTACTGCTGAGTAACGATAAATCCTAATATTTCTTTGTTATGTCATAATATTATAAGTCATCAAACATACTTAGTACTCGTTTAAATTGTAAAACTGTATAGTTTGTAAATAAAATCTTTTTAAATAAAATAAATATATATATTATACGTGAAAGTTTCAAATCCCCAAGGAAAATATTTTTGAATTAATACAACAAAATAACTAAAGCCGTTATTCTTCATTTAAATATTGAATTTCATCCAAATTTTAACTTCAAATGTCTATAAAAAATCAAGTTAACAAAATATTTTTTAGACTTTTTAGTTTCAATATAAATTACTTATGGGAAACCTTGTATACATTTATGATTTTTCAAACTTAATTTGAATTAAATTAATTTTTTTAAACTGGTTTTGCGTTTAAATTCTTGTTTTTCCTTATTAATTTTTTTCTTCAGTATTTCAAAAAGTACCAAATAAAACCAATTTGTTACTAGAAACCATGCTCAAAGTTAAGTGAATTTTAGTGCTTTAAAAAGTAATGGCGAACACAAAAAAAAATAAATAAATAAAAATAAACATAAACATATTAAATTAATAAATAAATTGCTCAGCTCAGAATCTAAAATAAAAAAAATAAAAAACTTAATAAAAGAATTCAAAATCAACAATCTCTACAAAAAGTACGTTATAGTACAATGTAGAAATATGAAATGTAAAATAAACTATATTAATTAAGTAAACATACCAAAACGCACTATTTGTTGAAATTAAGATATTAGGATTCAAAACGCAATTTGGTAATTCAAATTAGGTACAACAATAAGATATTACTTCATACCTACTAAATAAATAGATTTCATCAATTTTTTATTTTTTTTTTTAAAACTTTTCTGTGATTTTTCAGTGTTTCAAAATATAATACTTATTATAGTTCTAAAAAAAAATATCTTCAGTGAAAATATATTTTGAAAAGTCATCTCAATGTTGAATTATTTAACAATTGTTATTAATGCATCTCAATCTTAATGCATTTAGAAAAAAAATTTAAACTATTCAAAACATTTTAATAATAATAAATTACATTATTCTTTAATTAATCCAATCAAAAAACTTAATTGTTTAAAACATACAAAAAAAGTTTTAATTATATTTTCGTATTACCAAAAAAAATAAAGTTTAAATCAAATATACTTATGTACCATAAATTAACAAAAAAAAAAAAAAACCATAAAAATCTCCCTGTTGTATAGTAAAGTATTAAAGTATTCTTCATAATTTAGTAAGTTACTATCATACATAAACTAAGCTTAAACTCAATGATAAATCAGGTAAACAATAAACGTATTTGAATTTTGAGATGATTAATAGTAGGCCAAATATTATAAAATTTAACCTTTTTATAACAATTAGAAAATAAGTAAAAAATATGAGAATAAAAATAAGTATTTTAAAGAATATAGATATAAATTGATATCAATACTAATAAGTATATTATTCAAACATAAAATATCTTTTGGTATAAAATTAAAAATAAAAATCGATATCAAACATGATTAAATATAAAAAAAAAAATATAGCGAGAATTGAATTAAAACAAAACTGAATTATTATCTGATTGTTATTTATTTATGATAATACAATTATACAGCTACTAACACTTGCACATAAGAAAAAATAATTAGTGCACTTAAAATAATAAAAGCACTATTAACAACTACTTTAATTCGAAAGAAAGTTCTAAAAATGTAATTAATTAGATAAATTTTAAATTTATGTTCCAATTTAATCCATAGAATATATTATATATATACGTTAAATTTATTATGTTATTTTATTACAATCAAAAAGCCAGCATTATCAAATCTATTGAAGAAAGAAAGAAAAAGCGGCTTTAGTAATTCATTCAATGAAGGGAAATATACAATGGAATGACTAAACATTTTATCGGAATTTGCATGGCAATGTAAACGAAAAAAATTCTACCAAAAACTTTGGAAACTGTCAATGAATTCACTGGGTTAGTTATAGAAAAATATATTAAATAATCTATAGTATAGTGTTTTAAATCGATATATTAAATTTGTTATAAGTATTTACATTAAGGGTTTTAAAGAAATCATAAATTGCATCAGATTTCAATTTTTTTACAGGGAACTCGTTTAAAGTTATGCCATCAGATAATTTAAAATGTAAGATCAATAATTTGGTACTCAAATATAAAAGTGATAGATAGTTCAGAATTATTCTCGAAATTTAAATTTCAAGCTTCGTATTGATGATCTAATTTCGGATAAATAACACAATTAAACTTGTTAAAATGTATTCATCATTATACTCGTCAAGATACCCAAATATATCAGTAGCGCTTACAATATTTTTGCTACTCCAATAACCACAACTTAATTTGAAAGAAGCTTTGATAATTTTACAATTATTTAAAACTATCTACAATCCACAATAGGCCAAAATTGTTTAATAAGTATATCAATTTCACCCATTGAAGATGATTTGGTCGACAAACTATAATTTGTCAATATAATAAAATATAATGTATTAATGATTTTTCAATCATTGAAAAAAAAATAAAATCCACATATCCTTCATTACATATTGGTATTAAATAAATTAAAGATTATGTTACTCAATATTGTAAAAATTAAATTTCATGAAAATATTATAATCATTTTATACTGAGTAGATACTCGTATATTTCTACTATTACTTTTATTTTTATTTTATGGAAGGAATAGAAAAAATAATAAAATGATTTAGGATGAAAATTCAACTTATTGCCAGGGGTGCTATTGGTCGTCGCTACTCGCTAGAGCCCTGTGTCCTACCAATTTTACAGCATATATTTCCAAGGTATTTCTTGTGTATATTATTTATATTACTGTTAATATTTTATTTTCTATTAATAGTGTTATAAATTTTACTTATTTTTACCAAAAATTAACCGCATATTTTATATTATTTCTTAGTTTCTTACTTTACTTGAAACATATATAAAAATAAATTATACATATTTATTTTCGATATTTTTAGTTTTTTATGAGAAAACCTTATGAAGAACCTTTTTATATTTAATTTAAGAATAAAGTATAACATTAAATATTGTATTGTTTATCGGTATTATGAGACTTTAAAATAAACAAAATAATGAAACTTTATAAATTATATATAACTATAACTTTATATAATATATTAAGTATATATTAAGTATATGTATTATATAACTTTAAATCTTTTTAAACCTGCCTGTAGATAATAATAATTAATAGTAATTTAAGTCATAACCTCCACAAAGTCAGAGTTATATTATTTTTAAATTTATATTTAATGATTAACAAAAAATAATGAATTTCTATCTCCTTTATATATAAGTATATTTAAATGTGTACCAATATGATTTATTATTCATACTATTAAAAAATAATTGATACAACTTTTAAATTTTTGTATAAAACACTTCAAAACTCTCTAAAGACCAGACAAATATTAATCACTTAAATTAAAAATTTGTTTTTTACTTTTTCAAAACCCTTTTATCAATTTTTGTTGTTTTTTGGCAAACAAATTGAAATTTCTTTAAAATATGAAACCAATTAAAATTCATTAAAAATTATTCCAACTACGTCGTCTATTCTTTTTTACCATTATTTTAAAATAAATATATTGTTAAACGTAAGATTAAAATAATTCAAGAATATACGAACTATAATACTTGTAAATGCATTTTAAACGAAAAGTAAATAGTTATTAGACTTACAATAATTAGTACATACTCAGAATTCCTACCAATGTTTAAAATATCTACAGAATGAATTTGTTATAATTGTTCAAATTAACACAAGCACGATACCTATTCTAATGGTTTGCATTCGTTGAAGACGATTCTCAGATTAAATTTAATGAATGGATTATTATAAAGGACAACATTAAATAAATAGTTACAATATTTCGAAGTTTGCTTAAAGCTTATGTGAATTTGACATTTCATAATTTATAAAATATGATATTAATCAATAAGTATAATATACGTATTATACTATAATATTTGATACTTCTCAATGTTAGGCCAATAATTATGCGAAACTAAAAAGAATTTAACAAAAAATAAAGTACATTTATAAATTATATTTCCTATAAATTATGAAATGAATAATCCAAAAAAATAAAATTCAATATAAAACTATCTAATTAAACAAAAAAACTAATATTTTAATATGAAAAAAAATCCTATCGATTCGTATTTTACTGTGTGTCTTCATCTAACGTTTTAAACTTAATATTCAATGTTAATAATGCTTAATACTAATATAATTAATATTCTAAAAATATCTTTGATAACAACAAAATAAAAATGTTTCCATTATTTGAGATTAAGGTTTTAAATAAAAATAATTTATATAGAAACTATTTTTATACCTAGTATGTTATTTAATTTGAAAAAATTAAAATTATTTTCTAATTTATTTTTATTTTTTATCATTACTTTGTTTTTCAAATAATCCACACATACATATCTTATACATATATTTTGCTACAATTTTAACTATTGCATAAATGTAAATACATATCAAGTAAATAAATATTCATAATTCACCTTTCTTTTTTAATTACTTATTAATAGAAAAAAATCAGTAATTACCAAAATTATACGAGACTAATTATTTAGTGACAAGAGTAAATAATATTATAGAATAGTTTCTATTTAAATTAAGAATCATTTTATCTATTATTCATTTTAATTAAATTTATTTAAAATAAAAGTGAACATTCAAATGAAAAAGTTAATTTTTAATTCCTTTATAATATATATATATATATATATATATATATATATATATATATGATGTATATAACTTTAATAACATATTTTTTAGTATAGGAATATTAGTTAATATAATATTGTGTTTGGTATTTTTACCATAACCTCTTTCATGATTTTTTCATAAACATAACACTATATTTTTTAGTATAAACCTATTGTAAGAACTATATTATAGTATAAGAACATCGAAATTGTATTAAATTATTCTAGAATATTATTCATGTTAACTACATTATACATTTAAACATTCACGTTGATGTATATATACTAAATGTCAAAAGTTTTATTTATTTCACAAGAAAGTAATTTATTCTACACACAAACTATAGTTATACAAAACCTACTAAGTATTATTTAGGTGACCCTATAGTCACAGTTGATAAATGGAATCGTTTGTAGAATTATAGTTAAGAATACTTATCTACCTGCTCTGTATACTCAAATTATTATAGAAAGTGATATACCTACTTGCTTTATTATAATTCAAATTGTATTTATTTAAGATAACTTTATGTAACACACAATTAATATAATTTAAGCGATTAAAATCATCTAGAAAATTAAATTTACATAAAATCAAAAGTAAGTTTGATTATAATCAAAATACGCCCATAAGTAACTTAATTAATTTTTTTATATATATTTATGATTACTCACTATCTACAAAAATAGGATAATGTAATAATCATTATACTCAACCAGGTTTAAAATCTTAACTCATGTATTATTTTTGTAAACGTCACGTAATCACTATTATAGTAAACTAAGAAAAATCAGAACTGTTTCTTTGATCCAATGATTTGTCGATATTAAAGCATATATGTCCCTATAGTTACCGCTCTATTTGTCACGTACTGCTGTATTTATTTTATATATATACATAGATAGATAAATAACCACTGATTTTATTATACAAAATCAATGATATAATAATAAAAACGTAACTACATAATAAGTCAATATTATCAATATTCTTAGTTATGATTAAATCATAAATCATATTAGATTAATAGTTTCCTGATGCTAATTATTTTAATTATTACTTAAAGATTTCAAGTATTTTAACATTAGATTAATCGAAATAAAATAATTCTTATTATTTTTCATTAAATAGATAATTAACATCAATAGCTTACATTAAAATAATATATGACATAAATAATAATATTTCTAACTTGTAAAAACGTTAACAATTTAACCAGATCAATAAACTAATTAGTTAATTGGCATCTGAGCTTAACATTTTGAATACATTTATATACACACTTTATTATGACATAATATATTATACTATGGTTTATGTCAATTATTATATTTTTAAACCAACTAAAACCAGAAAGTATATTCTCAGAATACTCACACACCTACTTACTATTCCACATTAGTCATACAAGTCTAATTAGATATAACAAAATAAATTAACATCACTATATCTATATTTAATTGTATTAATAAAACTGACGAGTACTTGGAAATTGGCCAATCTTAATGATTATAATATGTACCTATCAAGGTTGAAATTTAATTGGGTTACAATAATCACAATATCAAACATAGACGATAGACTAATAATTGTTAATCTCAATTTCATGATAATATAAATCGAAATCATACTTAAATTCCAATATAGATGGCCTAGTTAAAATATAAAAAGTTTACAATTTCTCCAATATCTATTCAAATATGTATAATGAATTATTTATTTATAATATTGACTAAAACTGCATTTTTAAGGTTTCTTTTTATATTGATAAGATTTTTTGAGCATAAATGGCCAAGAATTTTCTAATATCTTGAAAAATACAAATATCTATGTATTACAAGCAAATACATATATACCTATTAAACGTTATGAATTTTAAAAACATTTGGACTTGGTATTACAACACTTAACTTTTTCTATGCAAACAATAATTTAATTGTTTCAATCTTATATAATAACAATAAATTCTCACATAAGATATTTAAAAATAATATCACCCATTAATTTTTCTTTTCAGAAAGGTTAGTATTTATCCATAAAAAAGTACTTGTATATGATAGTAACCTTCTTTATTAAAAAAATAAAGTTTGAAAATTGTTTTCAATAAAATGCAGTTTAAACGAATATGTTAAGTTTATTTAGACATCGCTAATAGTTATATAATAATAACAAAACATACCTAAGAATAATATAAATATGCCTACTATGTAGTTAAGTAAATTCAAAAATAAATTTTTTTTAATCTAATTTTAAATTTCTCGATTTTATGAATTTAATATAACAAGAACAACATTAATGTGACCACCTAAAATTTTAAATACATATAATACTTAATCATATATAATATTCGAAAACAAATGAAAAATATAACACATGATTATAAAATGAATACGTTTTATGAAAAAATAGTGGCTATTATTTTATTAAAACAATAACCTTTAAATTTGTATTTATCCCACGATATAAAATTCTCTAGGGAAGCAATATGAATACATAATATAGGATTAATGATTGAAGTCATATAAGAGAATTAAAACGCATGATAAATCATTATTAAATCCTTATCATGTCCTTGACATTAAAATAATTTTATTATATTATTACTAAAATATCAAAATATGTTTGAAAACACTTAAGTTATCGCCATTATGATATTTTACTTCGCTAAATGTCAAAAATATCTATATTATTGATATAAAAAATTAACAATCTAATAAAATACTGAATAAGTGAAATTTGTATAAAGATCTCCTAAAAATAAAAACTATTTTTCTATAACTAATTTACCTTTAATATATTTTAGAAAACTCGATCAAAAATACTTTAAAATTTTTAAAAATTTATTATTGATTTCCTATACGTAAAAATGATTTACTCATATTAAAAATATGTTTGATTTCACTGTGAAAACTTAAAACATTTGAAACAAATTATTTTATGAAACAAAATATTCTTGAATTAATTATAACCCACAGTTTCATTCAAAATAACTTTTTCTATCTATTAAAAATTTTATATTTAAATTTTTAATTAAAAATACGCATCATTAAAAACAAATCTTTAGTTATTTCAATAAAATAATATTCTAATGTAGGTACCGATGAATAATTTAATCATCTCAAAATATTTTACAAGCTGCACGTGAATATAATAAAATTTCTCGTAAAATTCGTTCTTATAGTACTGAGTATTATATCCAATAAAACATAATGCACTATTTTACTATTATATACATTATACCCCAAATTGCATACAATGTACCTATTGACTGTAGCACATATTATATAATTTAACGAATTTTCAAACATTCTGTAACTTGTATCTACATAATTGTCCAATACAATAACATACATATAAAATAGATTTTCTGCAATAGTTTAGTACAAGTAAAGCATATTTAGCTAGTTTGAAAATCATATTGAAAAATATAACCCATTTGAGCCAATCGTTGTACAAGAAAATTATCGTATTCTTTGTGATTATTGATTATAATACTATTTAATTATTTGAATTTTTTTTTTTCGAGTAATCATATTGTTAAAAATATTACTGTTACACGTGTTATAAAAAAATATCTTATTACAAACAATACATTTTTTTCAATTAGTACATAATATCTTAGTCGATTCCAAGGCCGCCCGTAGGAGAGGGGAGGGCCACGTCTTCCCCCGCTAATTAAGATATTACCTAATTTTTATTGCATTTATTTGGATTTTAAATAGCGTCTTGGAGGGCAATAAGGAGGACTGACAACTGATAAGGTGACACTTGCAATATTAAAATAAATAAATAATTTTTTTTTACGATGTAATTTAAAAAACAGAATTTATGGTAAGTGTATTATATTTCGCTGCCCCCCCCCCCTGAGAAAAATTTCTGCGAGCGGCCTTGGTCGATTCTATGCTATCAAAATATAATAATAAAATTCCTGATACCTAAACATGCTTATACCGTTCTCTAAACACTAAGACAGTAAATTATCTATTTGAAATGCTTTTCTGCTTTTGCCCGGCAAAGTTCGCAATCTACCCAATTATAACCCAATGCTATTTTTTACCACATTAATATTATATCAGTAACACTACAGATCTTAATATACGTCAATACATTATATACACATAAAATCATTCAAATAAGTGATTGTAAATAACTAAATAAATAATACGAAGCAACAATAATGCTAAACACGTCAATTAAATTCTAAACAAACGCTATAGATGCGTTTAACATTTTCAATATTCCTACTAAGTACTTATGAATATTATATAATCGATTGATTTGTTTCCTACCTTTGCAAGCTGTCCAACACGTATTATCAAACCAAATATTATACTCATTTTATTAAGTCTCATATTAGCCACGTTTCACCGAAATATTATCGCACTGTATGATACAATATATTATTACGTCACTGCGAGATTTTTACGTAATCGCGAAAACGGTTAAAATTTGACATCGTTGTGAATCACACAGTGAAGAAATGGATGCGGAGAAAATCATTGTGTTAAGACGATAACCGACAAAAGATCGCAATAACTGGTTTACCGTGAGTACCATTTAAAACGGGTTTTACGTCGTATCCAAGAATTGTGATCTGCCAAAGTGCCAAAGCCAAACTCTGAAAACTTCCAAGTAAATCATGGATAGATAAAAAAGCACACAACGCGATGGTTTTACAATGATTGAACGATTGTCACCACGGCCGAGTTACCATGGTTGCAGGCGTACAGATGACTATAGTTTATCATTTGGAACATCTTTGTAGAATTTGTTTACGGGCGAATTCCAAAAGTTTCGCCGAAATATGTATTGTTATTTGTTAAATTTAATAGGATTCTAGTGACTATTTTCTCAGCGTTCGTTTCATTTCTACCACTCTACGAATTTCGATCGCAATGTTTTCACGCTTTTTTTTTCGTATATTGCATCTACGGACTACGGTTATACATGTATAATGTTGTGCAGTGCGGACCTAAAGGTATGTGCAGATTTATAGTAAATCATTTACGTATACGTATTAAATTTTGTGAAATTCCAAATAAATCTTGGCCGAAGGTAACCAGACGACAAAGGCCTTCCATTTTTTGAGGAATAAGTTAAGTGACGTGTAAATTTTAAATATCAACTTGAAGTTTTAAACTAAAAATTGTCAATTAGTCAATAATTCTCAAACTGAATATAATTGTTTAGTTTAATTTATATTTTTACAGTGGTTATATTAAAATATGTAATGAAACCAGAGTCGTCCTTAGGATTTGCGATTTGCAAGGAAAAAGTAATTACAAAGTTAAACATAAATTTATATTTACAAATATATACATATGTAAACATTTTTTTACTATTCATATTGATTGATTCAAGATTAACAAACTTCTAATCAAATTTGCTTCATTACTTTAATTTTGGCCACGTCAGTTATTTACTTATTGGTTATTAAATATTAAGTCTAACATTACTGTATTTCTAAAAAACTCTCTCATTATATTTTTATAAGACATCCAATTTGCAATACTATGAAATAATATAGCCTTTTTTTTTCAAATGCAAAGCTTTAAGTCTGATAGACTCAAGTTCTAAACCTTCAGCTTCCTCACTTCTTTCACACTTAAGGACGACCTTTTATATAATCTTTAAAAATAAGAGAAATTAAGGGAAGATACTTTAAGGTTAAAAATATATTATTAACATATTTGACTATTGATTAAGACTGTTGAGTTTATTATACTTTATAAACAAAAAAAATCTGAAGAAAAATCTTGAATAACCATAGAATTAATTTATTTCGTTATTATGAAAAACGTACATTATTTTCGTAATAACGCCGAGCTCTTGACATTTTTCTATTGAATTCGTGCATTGTTCTGTCCTACTAACCTTGCGGCATAAATATCACACTTTAGTCTTAGTTTTTGAAGTTGTGTTGGTGTGTAGCTTTTAGACAGAAGTTGCCTTTATAAAAAAAAAAGCCCTATTGGGCGTCTTTCGTGTGAAAGGCACCATGACAAACGACGAATGGCTGCTGACGATAAGGCGGAATTTTCGCCAAGCAATTCAAAATTGATTCAACCTCAGCCAAAGGGGTTGAGAAGTATGGGAAAGCAGGAGCAATATAAACTAAGTTTTATTCGAAAGTTAATCCAGATCATTGAGCCGTGACACACACTCATGTGATTTATGTTCTTAAGTGAAAATGGCAAAGTAGTTATTTGTGGACAAAACGACTTTTTGTAAATAAAAGCAGATAATAGTGTATAATATTATTTAACTCGACACATTTTAAATATAAATTAATATTTGTACATCATATCACTGTAAACCTTTAACGTTAATGTTAATGATTAAAGTATTATTGAAACAGACAACTTTTTGTATTTTCAGAATAATAATTCTGAATAAAAACATAATATGATTTATCTTCTAATTTTTCTTTTTAATTACTTTAATATTTTAAAGTATAAATCATTAAATTAAAAATATAATACATTCCTAAATATAAATTTATTAATAGTTATGTAATTATGATCTTCAAATATAAGGTGATAGGTAGGTGTATTTCATTTTAAATATTTATTCTATATATTATTAAAAATCTTCCAAGTATGATTTTAATACGTTTTTTATAATATCACGTTAGAAATAACATCAATATCAAAATACAACAATTATACACCACAAAATAATATAGAATAATATGGCAAAAATTAATTTTATTTGATTGAATTATCAAGTTATTAAACTCAATTTTACTTATAATAATTATCATTTTTATTTTTATTACTAATTTTAATAATATTACTCATAATTAAAAATTATTATTCGACAATCCTAATAGTAAACTTACAATAACTCATAAAATGTAATAAGACAATAAATTATACAAAATATATAATGTACTTTTTTCGTTGTAAACAAGACATCCCATAATGTTAGAACTATTTCAAGTAATGAAAAGTATAGAAACTAAATTACCCAACCACCAAAAAATTGTTGAAACCCCATGGGATATTCTATATACACATTATCCTTAAATATACATACGTATATATATTTAGGGTAATAACTTTAAAATAAATAAAATAGCAGTTTCACTGTTCAGTCTACAAAAATGTAAACGATTAAATTGTTTTTTTTAGATACTAAGTTTTACAATAATGTTTTATTTTTGACTACATTACCTTTTTTATTCATTCAAATCTTCAAACTTTATGTTTGAAGTTACTTTTTTGGAAGTGCTATTCTTGTTATACAATATATTAGGTACACTAGTGGCTATAGTTAATGTCCATTCTCTGATTGTTTTCTCTTCGGAATTATATATATATATATAAAAAAAATACATTTTAAAATAATGTTGAAATATCTATTTGTTACATAATTCATGTTTCTTATATAATTTTCGGAAAAATAACAATATAAAAATGTACATATTTTAACTTTTTTATTTTATGCTTATCCACGTCCTAATAAAATTTATTATTCAATTCAAATTTTACACAATCAAATCCTACAAATTCCCTGAGTTTTAATTTATAACAAAAACAATTCCATAATTGAAATTAGTAAATACTAATTTTTTTATCTTGAATTTTATACATGCGATTTTTGTTGAAGTGAAACTTCTTTATGGAAGGTATACTCAACAAAACGACAGATCTTTGATCACAAAATGAAAACAAGCAAACATTATCATAACATCAGTAAATTAAAAAAAAATAAATCATTTTCCTTTAACAATATTCGAATTACTACTATCGTAATTATTATTGTCATTAATTTAATTTCTCCAAAAAAAAATTCACTTCACTGCTCGCGTACACCTAAACACGTACTTTTTTTTGATAGTAGACAACTTACAAAACAGTAATGTTTCTTATAACTAATATTATCGAATATTATTTAAGTAGGTAGTTTACTAATTACAAAACACTACAAGTTTCAACAAGAAGGAAAACTGATATATAGAGTTTAAGAAACTTCTTGTATACCTTACTACTTAGTTATACCCATTGTGTTTAGGTTTAATCAATAATACAACTGAATTATTAATTATTAATATGTACTTACACGTTTAAATGCATATAGTAGATTCGTGATTTATGATATTATATCGAGATAAAAAAAATATCCTATACATATAATTTGCAATAATCTTAATACATATAAATTTAATTATTTTTATTTTAGTTATATAAATATTTAAGTATTATAATTTGGATTTATATTTTTTTTTCAAGCTCTAATATTTAACGATTTAAATTTTAGGAACTCTTATCAAACCTTTGACTGACATTTGGACAATTTTATTGAAAACAAATTTATCAATTGACCTACAAAATAAATTATAACTGTAAGTTTTATTATATTGCACATAAAAAAATACTAACTCGTTTATTGACGAAGGATGATAAGACTATTAACTTTATATTCCAACGAGATACCACATTTAATCAAAATTCTTAATAGCTACGTAATTGCAAAAACTCAGTATAATCAAATATCTCAGCTACAAAAAACTTTTTCTTTTTTTTTACTTAATACCTTTATTTGTCAAAAATATTTTTATATTGGCCTTAAGGTATATAATTATGATCCCAGGATATAATCATTTTAAACATGTTCTCCTTTTATAACATTAAAAATATACCAGTTTGAAAGTTATTTTTAAAATAATATAACATATCCCACTATACCTAGTACCTACTTACTTATAATTTAAAAGTACCTACCAAAACCAAAAATTAACATCGTAACCCAAAAAGGGTTACGAGTAAAAAACTCAAATGCTCACAATAACTATCGTTCGTCTAACATTAATAATATTTTTCTGTTTTAAACATACATATTTATAAATATATAAATGAATACGCCATATTTAATGTATATTTAATGTAGTATGTACTTCAATATTTATACTCTTTCATATCTTACTTATTTATTTTTAAAAGATTTAAGTTTAAAACTAATAACATATTATTTAGTAAAAATAATAAAATAAAAATTCTAATAAATTAGTTATTTCATTTAAATATTAGAATTAATAATATTAAATATAACTATTTAAAATAAGTAATTACTTATTGGAAATAATATAATTGATTAAAGTTACAAGCTTTTACAAAATAAATAAGTAATTAACTAGATGTCATAAAAAAAAAATCTAAAATGTAAATCTCAAAAAAATTGTACATAGGTAATAATTATTTATTAGTTAATAATATAATATTATATAACCAATAACTAGTTATTAGTAATTGAAAACTGAAACTGGTACTCAATGGTAACAATAAGTGGCTGATTTAATGTTACAGAATTCAAAACTCATAACAAATTTGGATCAAAATATATATTATGTATTACAATTTACAAGTACTTACAATAGATTAAAATTAAATATAAAATATAATTTTAAATACAAATATTTTCAAAATACTCTAAAATATGACAAATTATTTAAGTATTTATTAACTTATTTTTTTTTGTATGTAAATTTAAAGTTAAAATTAATTTTTCGACTCGATGTGTTTTCATTAAGTCAATGAGCATGTCAACAAAGAAAAGATATGTAAAAATATCTAAGATCGGACTCTAAGAATGAGCAAGCATTTTTTACATTTCTTATAATAAAGATATATACATAAATATTTTTTATAAGCTATAATTGAATTAACTTCACGCGTAAATTGAGGTCGATAACATTCACTTTTCATACTATTTTGCATAAAACATATTATAATTATTATAATTTATTATACGATTCTTTAAATTCATTACATCAACACAATTAAGTTGATTTAACAGCATCTTTTGTAAATCTATACTAAAATAATTAAATTAATATATATTATATTTAATATAATGGGTTAAAAAAATGTTATTGCTTTCATTTTTAAACTCTTAATATCATTAACTGATGACTTAAAACAAATTTAAAAAATAATTATATTAACACAAATTAAAAATACTAATCAAATATATTTAATTGTATGCACATAAACTACTATGAATTCATAGGATTCGAAAATAACTTAAGTATGCCTTTTTAAGTAATATTTTTGATTTTAAGTCATATTTCATTGATTAAATTTATACCAAAAAACAATTATTAAAAATTACTTCTTACATATCATAAATTATCATATTACAAGAAATATTATACGTACATTTTAAATTTATTTAATTATATTATTCAACAAAAATTATAATCTAAAAAATATTTAACAAGCATACATAGTTAAAAAGTAGTGTAGATACATATAAATAGTGAACTGTTTTAAAATGTAATGTTATATATTTTTAATAAAGCTACAGTTTTAAAATATAAAAATTTAATTAATTTATTTTAATTGTAATAAATTAGAATAATTCAACTTATTTTTTCAATATTAAAAGATTTACAGCTAATAATCATAACATAAATTGAATTTCCAAGTTTGGTAAACAAAAAAATATAAATATGACTCCATTAGTAGAGTAGTTGATGTTAAAGTAATGTTTATAAATTGTCAATTTTTATTTTTCAGTATGACATTTAATATCTGTGTATATTAATAGCTATGAAAGTGTAAATAAAAAAACTTTAGTTATAATAATAGGAAACAAAATAATAATAATTAATAACTTTGGTAAAGTATTAAGATAGTAATTGAAAATCAATAATATTATGTTAAAAATTCAAAAAATTAATAGACAAACACTACTTAGTTTTAATATACTACGTAGATACTATTTTTTATGTAAACGTACAACAATCACTTGCTTGATTTTTCACTATTTCTGATCTACTAAGTTTGCGGCCAAGTTTAACCCCTGATATCTGTAATTATAAAAAAAAATATATATTTCAATTTCTTCATAAATGTATTAAATTATTCAACCTTAAAATATCACTTACTAATTAATGATTTTTTTACTTAAAATATTTTAATATATTTATTACATGTATAAAACAATTATCCCATTAAAAATTAGTTAATACGTTTCGCAATTTAGAAGTTTATGTATACCTATTATTACTTGTAATTTTGACATTATTGAACACTAATAATTAACTAAAAAAAGAAGCTCAGTTTACCCAAAAATAATCAATGATGTGTTTTTAAATTCTTAAATTTAATTAATTATTTTATTCAATTATTTTAATTTATATAAAAATTACTAAAAAATTCAAGATATTACCGAGTTAAACAATTTGAGTTCAATCTCTAATCCATTAAGGTATTAAATACAACTTTTTAAAATATATTTCTTGATCAAAATTTTGTTTGGATTAAAAATAAGCACATATTATAAGTAAATTATAAAACAATAATAATACATACGTAACATCGGAAAAGGATAGAAATAGCACCTATACCTCTGCCCATCTACACTACTTCGAAATAAAGAGTTTTATTATTATTATATCTTTATTGATGTAATAAAACTTATGGTAAAATTTATATTACTTAGATGATATTATTTAAAACAATAGCAAAAAACATATTTAGTAAGTAGAAAAACACGATTTTATCATTCTTAACTCATAGAAGTCTTACAAATTAGAAGATAGTGATTTACTGATACCTATTGAAACCATATAATTTATTTTTATGACATCAATAATTATTAGCCATAGTTACATACTATTTATCTATTTTGTAAGCCTTTTAATATTTACCCAATTCGCCCTGTGGGACAAATTTATCATCTCTTTAAATTTTAATAAAAATAAAATTTATATAAAATTTGTACATAAAACAATATGATAAATGATACTTAGACCAATTTTGAACTAATTTTTTAATAAACTATAAAAATCAATTTTAAATTTATCTTACCGGTCTATTGACATCAATTTCACCGTTCAAAACTTTTTTGTATAAATTTTTTGCTAACTCCTCAAAAACGTCTGATACGTTACTTGCTGTTTTGGCAGAAGTTTCGAAAAATAATAAGCTATTTTTAAAAGAAAAGTGTTCACCTTCAACTCGTTCTACTTCTCTATCATTTTCTAAATCTCTATAAAATAACAATAAATTATATTAATTATGAAATTTAAAAAAAATAGAAATTGTATATATAGGTATTGTTAAGCTTTTGTATCAACACATTCATGAAAATTTAATATTTATTTCCGGCAAAGTAAAATAATTATGTTATTACTTATGTTCGTGATGACTAATAAATTATAAGTAAAACGTGGATTTTATAGGTCTTACGTTATTTCATATTTTTATTGATTTTTCTAATTTAAAAAGTTTTATGTAACGGCTATATATTTTTCCTAATATAATGTATATAGTTATATTAAATGTATATATCGATTAGAAATTAAGTCGTTATTTTTAATATTCTTTCAAACATAATTACCAGAAAACCAATGATATCAGTTTTAATTTTTCTGAATAGATTTCATAAGTGTTAAGAAAAAATATAAAATTAAAATTAAGAAATTAAAAAAAAATTTATAAAAATGTATAAAATATTAATTAATAACTATATCATAATAATATATGATATGTATTCACATACATACAATATATTATATATTTAAACCAAAACTAATTTAATCCAAAAATAGAATTTATAGTGATGAACATTCAGCTATTTTGTTCCATAATGTAAGTTTATTTTTCCATTTTATTGTTTATATACATAACACGTGTATACATTGTACATATAATATACAACATAAACATAATAATATAATGTTAAAAATTATCCAAGTAAATTTAAACCATTAAATACAATAATTTGTTAGATTTTATAACTTTTTATCTAATTATAAATTCAATAGGTAATGAAGAGAGAAAACAAAATTATCACCTATAAAACCTTGCCCATGAGCCATAACAGTCTTTTGTCAAACTGCTAATATAAAATAATTCACTTAAATTAATTAAAGTCGTATAGTGAATAAAAAAATAAATA
Source organism: Melanaphis sacchari (assembly GCF_002803265.2). Taxonomy (NCBI): domain Eukaryota; kingdom Metazoa; phylum Arthropoda; class Insecta; order Hemiptera; family Aphididae; genus Melanaphis; species Melanaphis sacchari. The sequence goes on along the minus strand of NW_020271269.1, from coordinate 220,550 downwards.
TTTGTTTACATTTTGTTGCCCACTAACGCAAACATCATTCTGGAACCAGAATTAAGTCGAGCTTCCCTTAACCATTCGCTAACATGTTGAAACGAATAGCGTTTAGTTATATTGTAAACTAATATACAAGCTGCAGCACCCGAATAATACGATCTAGCTATAGACTTAAATGCTTCTTGGCCAGCAGTATCCCAAACAGCTATTTTGATTTTCCTGTTATACAATGACAACGTCTTATGTCCATAATCTACTCCTAAAGTAATAATTTAAACATAACACTTAAAAATTATAAAATAATTAAAAATTTATAATATTTAATATTATAATAATATGCTATGTTATAATATTTTCATATAACTGAAAATTTGCCATAAATAGTTTGAACCAGATCACAAAAATAAAGTTGAATCAGACCAATAGTAAAAAAATTACCTTATATTTTCATATTTTCAATTCTGAGCAAAGCGATGAATAAATTGGTTTTACAATGAAGTATGTGAGTGTCTATTTTTTTTTTTTTTTTTGTTCCACCTATACGTTTTATAGTAAAAAATACTTTAATCTTGAACGTCGAGAGTGTTTTTCAAAATTAGATCAAGTTGGTACTTTGAAGGGCATGAAAGAAAAAATTCTAAGTACTTTTAAAAATAACATTGAAAAAAAAACATTAACTTTTAACCAAAATTAAAATTTTTTATTTATAATACAATTCAATTCAAATGATATTTTCTACTTACAGATATTTGAAATTTAAAGTATTTTATTTTATTTTTTTTTTTCATTTATGTATAATAAAAATTTTATTTGTGAATAAAAAGGCTTTTAAAATTTAATACAAGAATTTTTATAAGTTATACTTACCACATTTAACAAAAATCAATAATACTTAGTCACAATGTTTTTTTTTCAAAAGTATTTCAAGTTAACAATCTTGAATGTTTTCAAATTATTTTGTAATTAAAGATTTTTAAATTGTTAATACTAATAATACTAAAGCTTGAAAATTGAATACAAGGTTCCTCATATTTTTTTCATTTAGAAACCTATAATTTTCAAAATAACATGAATGCAATTTTGTTAATTTCAATCGTTATTAAAAAAAATTCAAGTTTAAGTTTTGATACAATTGGATTTTAAATAAAAAATAATGATCAAAAAAAATCATTTGAAGAAACTTGAAACATTTCACCGTTCCGTTAACTATAAGCTATTATTTACTATACACAATGTAATTTCCAAAGTATTTGAATTAATTTTGATATATTAACATCACTAACCTAATTATACACTTCTACGATTCATCAGTATTAGCTTATAAGTTAATAACAACTAGTAATGATATAATAATTATTATTACATAGTATATGTGATTTGTTTTAGGAAAAATAAATTCAACCTATATTGTTACTAATAAAAAAAATTAATTATTTATAGATATCTAAATAAATAAAAATATGGTCTGATCAACCGTCTCCGCTCAGAATTATATTTCGTAGGTATACAATAATTCATAGTTGAATTAAAATTTATTATATTCTGAATACTGACACCTATTCAATGATTAGATTTACTCGACAGATACTATACAACAAAGCGATTATATTGGTTTTTTTTATTAGTTTGTTTTAAATTTTTGTAGAATTATTATTCTACACTCTATATTATACGCATAAAATACTGTTTTAGATTATTTTACTTACATTAATTTAATAACGCGCACAAAACGCGTTCTTTACAATAATTTAACATATACCTACGATATATACTTACCAATATATTATTATAAATCGCCTTATGCATTGTAGAATTTAAAATGTTTACAATAAAATATTTATTATATAAATGTATACCTATGGTCGTCAGCTCTTTAGAATCAAACTCATGGTATAAGAATCGTCTAGTAATGCACGTCTTTCCCACACCTAAAACACATGATAGAATTATTTGTATAAAATTAAGTTTCAAATACGATAGTTTCCATTAAAATAAATTATAAATTTAAAATTTTATATTTTATTTCTCGTTTATTATTATTTTAAAAAAAAAAATACTTATAAAAATGAATATAAAGGTTGTAATCAAAATTTTAATAGAAAATATATCTTATTTTATATTGTTAATGGGAGATTTTTATTGACATCATATAATAAAAATTAAAAATTAAAATATATTTAGAGCTTATAATATAAATAACCTAAGTATTGACATTTATATAATAATTAAGTACTTACCTACATCTCCCACCACAATATATTTAAACAAATAATCATAGCATTCGTTATTTCTCGGCATTTTAAAATACTATTTAGTTAAGTTATAAATTAATTAAACTACAAAACTATCATAAAACCAAAAAAATATATATATTTAAGTAGATATATTTTAAAATATTAATTTTTACAATTTCTGAGACGTAAATAATAAGTAGTAACAATGTACGAATGACAATTGTTCAATTGTAACAATTATAATAACCTATATTACTGAAAACAATGACAATAATAATAATACGTAAACAAAACTATTGATTCTATAAATTTGTGAACTATTGTACATTGAGATAATAAAAAAAATTAAGTTCAGAGATCAGCAACCAGTAAATATATTTACTAATACGTATATATCATATTACTAAAATATGATTGTTTTACTTCCATACAAGTACCCTTTTTAGGTACTAAATTCAAAAACCATTGGTGTTGACAAAAGATAAAAAAAAAATAGAACGTTAAATAGCATGTGCGACGATAAAATTGAATGTTACCACGACAACGCGCGTTGTCCAGTGGACAGGAAATCATTTTTTCCAGCAACTCTGAAAACAAGTAACCCTAGAATAAGTACACTTAACTATAACGAAGAACATTTACATGTTGTTCGATCTACGTGCAACACTTGGCTCCAGTGCAAGAATATCTTAGTTGTGTTTTTTTTTTTTATGTACCTACATAAATTCAGTCGCATATATTAACTTATTCAAAATGTTTGTATCTGTTTTACTTATTAATGCGTTGACTTAATTTTATCGAGTTAAATTCCTACATGACCCACATTATTGATGTCATTACATATAGTATAGGTCTATATAATGAAATTTATAATCAACAGGTCAATTTTATCACAAAACATGGAGAGCGATTTGGGTGTGATCTCCGTTGTCTACTTATCAATGTTTTTGGACAATGTACTTTTGACTGTAGTTGGTGAGATAATATAAATTATATTATTACGTAGGTATAAATAAACATTATTTATAGATCCATAATATTAAAAATGCCATATATATTATAACAGTATATTAGGCATGTACATTTTGAATATCAACAGCGTAATAAAAAATATTGCGCTTTAATTCAAAGAAAAATATTCATAGTAAAAAAATTCACACAAAAATAAATTATAATTAAAAGTAATACTACAATAAATCATAGAATTATTTATGTTGTTGTTAATTTTAATTTTTAACCAGCTTAACTTTGATATAAAGTAACAATTAAAGTTAGTAATTTTTAGCATTTAATTTCAAAATAATTATTCAAATCGCATAATTAATACACGTATTAATCAATGAAATAATTATTATGGTATTATTTGAAGTTTTAATTATCTAACATAATTTTTTTGTCACGTAGTTTAAAATGTTTAAACACTACTAAATCAGATATAACAATTTAATTTCAAAACATATATTATACTTTACAGTTGATATATAGCAGAGCAAAATACTTAATGTACCTATTTATTATATTACCTATTTAGCATACATATATATCGATTATATTGATCCTCAGACAAGTCTTAAACCTTATTCTATTTATTTTTATAAAAAAATTCTTTAAAATAATTTATTTTAAAAAAAAATAACTTTTTACATATTATTTTAGTTTTTACTGAAATCAATAATTGTAATTACCATAAATTTATGAGGAAACTCACAATTTTGTAAATTTGTTGGAAAATAATTTATAAACATTCAAGATTGAAATTTTTACCTATTTTTTATTCCATTTGTATACAATTATACTTCGTAATATATTTTTAAAAAAAATTAATACAGCTATAATCTATATAATATATTGAATCCAAGTAAAATGTATTATAGTGCCAATTATTCCTGAACATTTATACATACAATGGATCACCAATACAACGCATTTTGTAACTAATGTAACTAGAAGAGACCAACCGCTTCTTTCTAGGTAATATGGCTTAAGTTTTATTTGATATTTATTTTACTCAATATATGTATGAAATATATTTAGTTCATTGATCAAAATGAAATCGCAAACATTGGAAAATGAAAATGAAACAATAGGCATCTTGTTATCTTCAAAAGCTATTATCCAGTTATTTATGAATCCTTTAGTGGGAATTTTAACATCATACGTCGGATACAGTTTACCAATATTCCTTGGATCAATTCTTTTAATTATAGTATCAGTTTGTAAGTAATTTACTTTAAAATGTATATAAATCTAATTTATAAAATGTGTATATAGACTTCGTAATTTACAATCAACATAATATTTGAAAGATCTTTAAAACAAGAAAAATACATTTGTAGCTATTATATATAATTTATTGTAATGTCACAATAATATAATGATGAAATAAAACTAGTTATATATAAACTTTAATTTTATAAAAAAATATTTCATCTATTCAAATATGAACGTAATTAAATTATCAATAAATTGCATAAAAATTTTCAGATTTTAGAAAATATTGTATTTATTTTAGTTAAAAATATTAATAAATGATAGTAACAATAATACAATAATAAAATTGTTAATTTTTTGATCTAATTACAATAATTACATATTAGATACTTATTCAAATTAAGTTATGTAAGGTAAATTATTAATTTGGAATTCGATTTTATGAAGATAAAAAGAATAGGTGCTTGCAATCAAAAATCAAAGTTGAATTATTTTTAGGAAATAAAAAACATAATACATTATAACATTATGATATATAATAAATTATTACCAATATAAATCATATTCTCATTATTTATAAATAAAATTATAATTTTAAATGCTTGAATTAAAAACAATTTGTTTTAAATGTCATCTTATTGAAAACAAAAAAAAATATATAATTTATTTTTAATACTAATATATTAAATTAGTTTTTTTTATAATTATAGTTTATGGTTATTTATTCAAATATATTAATCCATTTATTAATTAGCATTATGTTGTAACGACCAATTTACTGCTCAGTTATGTTACCTATTTGTTTTCAAAATACAGTGTTTGCGTATGGAGAGACTTTCGTTTCATTACTAGTTGCTAGAAGTCTTCAAGGTACTGCTTCAGCACTAATCAGTGTTTCTGGTATAACTTGTTATTAAATAAACATAAATATAATGGATATTTATATATCTATAATAAATTATATTTCAGGTATGTGTTTAATTGCTAATCAAAATCACATGTCAGATTTGAGACGCAGTAAAGTAATGGGTCTAGTCATGGGAAGTATAGCCTTAGGTGTTTTAGTCGGTTATCCATTTGGTAGCATACTTTATTATTTTGTTGACAAGTCAACACCATTTAATGTTATAATATGTGCCATAACATTCAATTTAGGTAAGTTATATTTAAAAGTTTAGAAATATTAATATACTCGTGAAAAAATAATAATAACAGTTAAAATCCCTAGATGTGATGGATGTTATTTATTTTAATATTTCGGAAAACAATTTTCAATAAGATAGTTATCAAAATGTCTAACAATAAGTCGTTCTGTATATAGAATTAATTTAAAATTTAGTACATACCTTAAAAATTTTAAAAAATCAATTAGTGGCAAAAATCCAGATGAAAAATCATTATTTTCGTTTCAAAGGTTAATATTAATGGTATAATAAAAATATTATAACAACATTTGTTAGAGAATAAATTATTACTTTCGTAATACGTTTAAATATCTTATCTTCAAAATTTAAACTTGGCTGTACAAAAAGATGTATCTTACTTTAAGTGTTATACTAAATATAATTTTTAAATACTAGTAAAAAAAAAAACTCATGAAGAATTTAAAATTCCATTTTCAAGCCATAATTTTTAGAATTAAAAAAAAAATATATATACGAACTTTCAACTAAAAAATAATATTTTAGTGGCATTTTCATGATTTTGACAAATTTCATCAAAATTTGAACTCAAATAAAACTGACTTATAACTAAATTATAACTTTATATTTGTATATTGCTGTGAGGACAATAAATAAAAAAAAACCTTAGTTAAACTATAAAACTTTAAGACCTAAAACTTAAAAAAAAAAAATATTTTTTTCTCAAGTCTTTTTTTTTAGTTCAGAGCTAAAGTATTTTAAAAATTATATCATGTCTAGAAAAAGCATTTTTTATAGTCTTTCCGGATTATTTTTAAAAAAAAGTTCTGGAAATTTTTTAAAACATTTTTCCTACTTCAAAACGTGATGACAAACCTAAAAGCTAAATAAAAAACACATTCATATAATACATTCATTAGTCAATATCTAAAACAATCTAACATATTTAAGCTTATAAGTAATATAAAACAAATTATTACAAATTATTTCATGAATACACAATATTAAATGAGTACATCTACTTAGATACGTATATATAAATAATTCAATTTAAATAACCTATAATATTTAAAATAAATTTAACCAGTTGTAAAGTATAAATTTTATATGGACCTACTAGAATTGTTTTTAGATTTAAGTGATCATTTTTTTTTTTTTTTTCAAAAAATATATTATAAATATACAAGTCTTACAACTCAAAAAGATTGATTTTTTTTTCTTTAACTCAATTAAAATATAATAAATTATAAAAACTACATACAACTACAATCAATAAAGAACATTGTATATTGTTTTTATTTTTCAGGTCTACAACTTTATATTTTTAATTTTAATCTCGTACAAAAGGTTAGTATTCCAATAATATGTAATAATTTATCATGTTTTTTAATTTTCAGTTAAATAAAAAATACTTATACATTTACTTTCAAACATATTCAATATTTAAGGTTTATAATTTTTCTTTTTGATATATATAATATGATGAAGACATAAAAACAGAATACATTTACAATAAAATTATTTAGTTATTTAAAAAAAAATAATTTATATCATATAATATGGCCTATTTGAATTAAAACGGTATTTTACAAAAAAGTTAATTTCAGCTTTTAAGTTTCATATTATTAACAATGGTTATGTTTTTAATTTACACATTATGTTGTTAAAACACGCCACTCAGTTATCCTATCATGACATTTTCTACCTACTTAACACTTAATATATTTTTGAATGAAAGTTTTTTTTTTTCTAAACAGTTAAATATATTATATTGTATTTCTCTCGCCTACCTATAGAAACATTCAGCTTTCATCTATTCTCATAATCTCAACTACTTGTTCCCTCATTTATCATCTAGTTTACCCCTAAACTGTTCCCAAGCTTTGTGTCCTCTGAAAATAACATTTTATATTCCTCACAAAATTCTTAAGCTTCTTCTCCTTCCTTACCTTCTATTTCGTTTCTTTTATAAACATGACAAATGATCAATCTTCTTAGTTTCAGAGTTTAGTTAATCACTATCTTTATAAGTACAATTCTATAGTCTATTATATTAATTTTTAGCTTTCTTTTATACCTATATAACCTACTATTTCTTTCACTATCTTATTTGAAAACTTTGTTAATCTATTGTGGTCTAAATAGTAAATATATTTAAATTATAAATAATTTAACATAAATATGATTATATTTATTAATTATTTGTACTTCAACAATGTGTCTAACTTTTGTTTTATACATTAGGAAAATTCATTCAATGAGATATTGCAATTAAAACAAACATCTAATGATAAACATCAAGTAGGTATTTAATTTAATTTTTTATAATAATGAAAATATTATTGTAATTTATTATTATCATTATTAAGTTACTGTGTGCATAAATAAAAAAATAATTTTATTCATTAATTGATTTTATGGTCAAATAATCACATTATTGTTTTATATATTTACTCATAATTTAATTTAAAATTTGTCTAGTTTTTTTTTATATTAACATTTATTATACTTTATAAAAACCTACCTCACAAACATTTTTTTTTAATTGAATATTTCTGTCATTAATAGATTCATTTTAATAATGGTAACTGGAAAGATCTTTTAAAAGATGGATATATCCTGTTAATCATTTTTTCTATTTGTCTGACATCATCTGCCATGGCTATTTTGGAACCGTTTTTACCAATTTGGCTCATTCAAATTATAAACCCAGAAGTAATATGAACTTTTTGAAAACTTAAGATACTGTAATAACATCGTCATTATTTCAGAAATGGCAGCTGGGTACAGTTTTCATTCCGGATAGTCTCGGTTATTTAATTGGCACGAATTTTTTTGGAACTTTGTCATACACAATGGGACAATGGAAAATGGCAATACTAGCAACTCTGCTAGTTGGTATATCAGCAATTGTGGTTAGTTAACCGTCATATATTCAATAATTTATAATTACCAATGTTAGTGAAATAAGTACCTACTCATAACTTACCGTGATATTATATTATATGTATATTTATCATAACTTAACTTCATATTTTAAAAGATTCCGGCTGCTACGACGACAATAGGACTTATTTGTCCACATTTTGGTTTGGGTCTGGGTATAGGAATAGTGGATTCAGCTTTGGTTCCCATGCTGGCAAATCTAGTGGACACCAGACATCCAAACGTGCATTATGGATCGGTATACGCACTCCAACAAACAGCCGTTAGTTTAGCATATTCCTTTAGTGAGTTAAACAGTTTACGTAATATTATACTCGTACATTATTAATTACAATAATATTTTTCATTTTTTTAAAAACAAATATAATATCGAATTGATTTAAATAATATTAAATACTTCTATATTCATATTTAAAATTGTAAAATTTTATTGTGCTATTATGATACTATTAGATAAAATAAATTTTATCATTTAGTATGTACCTAATATATATTTAAACCTGTACCTGTCTTAAACATATTTACTGAGGCAAGTACTGTAATTTATGATTTAAGGTCCTATTTTTGGTGGTCAAGTGGTTAAAATTCTTGGATTTCCATATTTAATGAGAACTGTAGGAATCATAAATATATCTTATTGCTGTCTGTTAGTATTTTTAAGGAAAGTTTCGAACAACGAAACGGAGAAGGTACAAATAAATATATCTTTGATAGTAACCAAACATAATACACTAATAATTTTTTTTTTTTTAGATTAATATTGATACGTCTATTCCCGATTATAAGTCCACAAGTGTTGTATCATTCTTTAACAAACATATCGCTTATAAAAAACTCGACGAAATGGATGAAAATAATTAAAATCGTTAATGTTAATACTATTAATAGTAATAAACACAAAGCTTAATAAGTATTATTTTATAGTTACATGATATTTTCATTAATAATTATTTTATATTTAAACTTATAATACAAATTCGAGAATATTCTGAAATAAAAAGGTTACAACTTTAAAGAGTAAAAAAATCATGCTGGTAAAAACTAAATTAATATTGTCCCACTTGGTGAGTTTTTTAGAAGTAAAAAATTCCAATGCATTTCAAGTTTAAAAATGTTTTTTGAATTAAGTATTTTAATAATTTCATATACTTAAAAAGTAAAGTAAAAACGCACCAACTTAAATGTAATTTATATAATATTTTCTAATTAAATAACATGTATACTTTTATTACATTACCTAAAATATTTTTTAATCCGTTAACTATACAATTTAATCAAAATAAAGTACCTAACTATGCATTGTAATTTATTGCAAAAAAAAGTTTAACACATATAATATTGTTTTTCTAGATTTAACATTTAAAAGCAATGGTTAAGTTATCAGTATTTACTATGGGGACGGCATGATTCAAAACACGTGTATATGTGGCGAGGATTTGTTACTAAAAAGTAAAAATGCAGGTGGTCACCCATCTAGGAAATTAATGACATTAGTCAATGCTTGATCTCAAAGCACGCAATGACTGAGGCCAACCACCGTAACATACTAGACCAATACATTATTATTATTATTATTATTATTATTATTATTGTTATTGTTATTTAACTATAATAATATCAAAATTAATTTATAATCACTAAGTCTTCATTTATAATGTTTATATTTTTTATAATATCAATTTTAATCAAAAAGCATAAAACCAGAGTATCCAATACTAAATTGATAATTATTTTTAACATACAAATGTTAGTTACGTGTAAACAAATCATTTAAAATGAGTTAAATTACGAAATTCTCATTTCTAAAAATATCCATTTAAAAAAATGATACAGAATATTGTAAAAAAAAAATGTATGATTATTCAAAATATATATTATAGTATATATAATATATATATTATATTATGTATTGCTATTATAAATTATAATAGACAATAGTTGACAATAAGTCACTTCTGTGGAAATTATGTCAGACTAACTTTCGTCCAAACGGTCGATAACAAATCGGTTACATTATTCGCTCCGACACATAAATATATAATTATGTGTGAGATAAACATAGGATCATAAATGTAAAAAAAATCGGTTTCATTAATTTTTGAAAAAAAAATTGTATCAGAAATATAGTTTTAAGAAATATTTATAAAAACTTAAGATTAAAAACATTAATACCTGATATTCAAGTAGGGATATTACATTAATTCTATCGGTATATATTTCGAGGCATCAATTAAAAATGTTATCTGAAATAAAAAAGATTTGTTGTTTTTATATTATATTTTTTGGATTTCAATCTTCCAAAAAACACTGTAAATGATATTTTGTACAGTCGAATAAACCATTCATTATTTCCAATCAAATTATATAAGCTCCCTCTCCTTGCTATCCCTAATGATTCTTTTCTATACTCTATTCACAAACGGCTAACGAGATAAACGGTAACCTTTTGCATACCTCATTTAATTGTCTTTTACTTTCAACACAACGTAGTGAAACCTTAATCCCTTATTGTCCTGCCGAAATGTCTTACCAGACATAATTTAATCAATTTTCTCATTCAATTTATTTCCTGTCACCAAATACCTACGACCTTCTTCATTTATAAATAAATTTACTTAACTCTCTAAAATATATTTATTTCATTACTTTCGAGGATTAATTTAATATATAAAATGTCAAAAACAATGATAATAAAGCTAAATTATGAAAACAATATATTATGATATTGTAACCTAATACATTAAAATGTTATATTATCCATACATTTTAGTTAAGTATAGTTTATCATCAATATAATATGATATTGTATCATATAGGTATTATACATTATTCAACGATTAATTATTATTGATATGAGTACATGATTAAAGAAATTTTTTCCTCGTCACGTATTGTAACAAAATGTACGAGATACATAAAATATAAGTTATATTTTGCCCTAATTAAGTATTTGGGGTGAATTTGCATTGCATTTGACAGACGACAGTTATTTAATATTTTACAGTTGAACTGCAGTCCGAGAAAGAGTATAGCGACCGATTTACCCTAGCTAGAGTAATGGGTAAGTAAAATATTGTACAAAATTTACAAAAACAGTGTGAATATAAAATATTATCTGTATCAATTCTATCCTGTATAATATACACAATACATATACTAATATTATATATTATATTTTATGTAATATTTGCAGTTATACTTAATATTAAAACTTTTCTTTACTTCAGGTTATTTAATAAGAACTCATAACTCCAATATTTGATTAACTGTTTTTCTAATAGTTAAAAAACACTGGAAACATAACATTAATAATAATACACTTTAAATAATTACAAATTGTCTATTATCCAGCTGATTAATGAACTGTATAATATATTAGGTATGCGCATGAACTATATAACACAAAATTGATTATCTGATGATATGGAAACAGGAGTCATTAAATCGAGGATTGAGGTAGGGAACTATAGTAACTACAAAATCAATAAGATAATTTTCTATTTAATAGTAATTACAATGTGTTGTATATTTTAATAGCAGAAAATATCTTAACAAATTAATAATATTATGAGTAGGTCTCAGGTTTTTACATCGGTTTAGAAAAGATCTAATAAAATATTTTGTCATGTTGTAATGCATAGTTACATAGAATTGTCGTAAATCTCGATGAGTATTTATTTTTTTCTTCGTCTTTATGTGTATTGAGTAAAAATATATAAAATTTACATATTTTTAGATAATTACATAAAAATTACATATTTTATACACATGAAATTAAATACTTAATTTTTTTTCACCATTATTTTTATTTTTATAATTAAGCGAATATTTACAATCCGTAGTTCTACTGTAAATAAAATAAGTAAATATTATATTATATAAGCTATAAAATACAAGGACAAAGCTTAAGTGAAAGGAATGACATTCATAGACATCTATTTTATTCTTAGATATTTATTTATTTGTCTAGAGACAATGAGTTTAACTAAGAACTAAAAAGGTCTCTGAACCTTATGCCGAAGTTTGATTAAATATTTGATTGTAACGGGCTATTAAGCTAATTATTTGAGCCCAATATCACCGAATGATATTATGACAGATACATTTATCGTTATATACTATATACATATATATATTTAATATAAATACAATATTAAATTTATAATTTCAAACTAACGCCATTTCAATTGGTTGTTAATTAACTTACCAAAGTAATAAACAATAACTAACAACTTGCAGTTCATCTCTAAAAGCTTCGATCCGTTTTCAAAGTATTTCTCATGTAAATCGTTTTTATTTTGTGTGCAAAACATAATTATTACGAAATGCCTGATACTTGTGTACGTGTAATAGTAGTTACAAGTACGTTACCTATACGTACGTATAATATTATCGGGAACACGCTTGGCGAATAAAAAAATTCAAAACGGACGAGAGGATTCGACGAATGCGATTATACCTATACGATGCGATACCATATTGCACCGTTAAACGGGGCGGTGGTGTCGTCGACGTTAGCTTTAAGATCTATCCATCAGGATCCGTCAATAATTTGGTACGAATGACGAACGTGCCGGAAGAACAACCTGCCGATCTGGGGAAGGGAGGGCGCGGCTTGTGGGTAAATCTGGTTATCCTGTGATCGATGGACGGGGGCGTGTCGTAATCGTCGACCGGAGTCAGCGGCCGGCTCCTCGGGATCGAGTGTATGTGCGACCCGGCCGGCGAGTAGTAGTTCGGGTTGGACTGGCCTTTGAAACTGGTCGACTGGCATTTGGGAGCGGCCACGTGCACCGAATCGTACAGGGCCTGCGTGCTCCTGTAGTTGACGTCGGTGACGCTGGCGCCGCCGGCACCGCCGCCGCCGTGACCGTAGCCGAGCGACGGTAGCGAGCTGGTGATCTGTTCGCGGACGATGCCGAACATCATCATGTACGTGCGCGGTATGAACACGGTGACCACGATCACGGTCGCGGTCGCCGTCAGGCCGACCATGACGCACATGTCGGACCACCGCCGGGGAAGCGCCGCGTACGCCGCGCACCAGCACAGCCAGACGGCGGACACCAGGTAAGTGGCGACGGCGAAGCAAGCGCCCTCCCGGTAGTTGCGCTTCGACCGGAACACGAACGGGGACACGACGCACAGGAGCGCCAGCAGCAGCGCGTCGTAGGACATGGTGCCCAGGAACAGCGGGCCGTCGACGAACACGTGGCACAGGTCGGACGACGGCACGGCGGCGGCGTGTATGGCCGCGAACTGGACCGTGAGCGCCAGCTGCACGCCCACGGTGAACGCGAACAGAGACGTCTGCAGGTAACCGTTGACGTGGCTCATGAAACTCGAGTCGCAGTCGCACGCGGCGATCATCGTGCTCCGGGCCAGCATGGCGGAGAACACGAACGCGCAGCTGCCCGACGAACCGAACAGCTTTGCGTAGCACACGGCGTGCCGCGGCCAACCGGCGGCGGTGTCGCGCACGGCGAACGGCACGGCGCTGGCGTACATCAGCAGGGCGCCGGCGATCAGCACGAACGTGAACGTCGGGTTGCCCTCCATCACGTCCTTCTTGCACACCCGCACCAGTATGAACGACGCGATGCACGCGGCGCACGTCGCGCCCACCGCGGACACGGTCAGCGTGGACGCTATCCACACGTCCTCCTTCCACGTCACCAAAAGCGGACCGCGCGGCGGAGACTCGGGCGCGGCGGCCGACGCGGGCCGCGCCCGGCACGTCGGACACGACGAACCGTCCGTCTCGCTGCACTTGTCCAAGTACGTTGGCC
>NW_020271269.1:169957-201675 GCF_002803265.2 Melanaphis sacchari | reverse complement strand
ACGTCCTCCTTCCGTACCAAAGCGGACCGCGCGGCGAATCGGCGCGGCGGCCGACGCGGGCCCGCCCGGCCGTCGGGCACGAACGGGCGATTCTCGCTGCACTTGTCCAGTCGTTGGCCGACCGCCGCCGCCGCCGCCGCCGTCCCGCTGCAGCCACAGCCGGCGGGTGCCGTTCGAGGTCCTGCGCTGCTGCCGTGGTCCGGCCGCCGCCGTCTCGCCCGCCGCCGTACTCGGTCACGTGCACCAACGTCACGTTGTACTCGCCATACCGATCCACATGCTGGCAACTGTCAGCAATACGTAACCTACGATCCGTGCTCAAAGTCTGAAACAGAGGGAGGATGTGAAAATTCCGTGAGTCCGGATCCGGAAGCGTCATCGTTTCGTGACGGTTAAACCCGAAATCGCTTAGGTAGCGAATGTTCTTTTCGTTTTGAAATGTCCGAACGAATAGTAGGTAATAGGTATACGTACCCGGTTTAGGCGGTAACGGCCCGTCAAGCGGTATCATGATGTAATGAGATATACGGACGGCCGAAGACGATTCGATGATCGATTTGATGATATCCTTGTTGGTCATGACAATGACTACCGAGGAGTCGTTCAAATTCCTAAAACAACCGTTTTTCAAGTTTAAACACTAAAAGCAATTCGAAATGAAATCACGAATTCGCCGCAAATATTATAATATGTAGGAACGATGTAATTACCCAAAATCGTGAGCCAAGACTGTTCTGTTCAAACACAGTCCGTTGTCTCTGGCTACGCTTTCAAATCTTTGAGTGACATCCGGATCCTGCGCGATTAATACGTCCGCGACATCAATATTGTTCACGATTAAAAACTTAACGGCCGCTTCGGCATGAATTTCGACGTCAATGATGGGTCCTGCCGTTATGATAGGTATATCCAAACCAACCGACTGGTTGATTTTGGATCGTATGTCTTCGGTAGTGTAAATGGCTAAAATTTAATTTAATAAAAATATGTTTTTTTTATACATGGATGTTTATTACTACAGATTCATAATATCGAGCACATATTTAGTAATAATTACCAATTGGTATTGTCGAGTTATTGCAATCTTTGTCGACTACAAACGATATCAAAGCTTTCTGGAGATCTGTACTTCGATATGAACATACTTCGTACAAAGTTAATCCTGATGAAATAGATGAGAAAAAATAAAATTTGTTAACTTTAATTAATTAATTTAAGAACTCAGGTTAGGGTGTAATAAATCTTCTAACTGGATACCTTGTGCAGACGTGCACCTGACACTTATAATAACTATAAATTAAACTTTTACTGACTATAGATAAATAGTCGTTTTGATAAAACTACAATGGTGGAATCAACATCGTCTTCCTCAAAACGATTGCGTGTATTGAATTTCAATCACCACAAAAGTGAATAATATTGGATTTTTTGGAAAATTAAAAGGATTACAATTTATTGTTTCCTAATATTATACGTTAAACGGAAATTATTAATTTATTTCTAGTCAAGTGTTGTTGGAAATCGTTTTTTTAAATTTACCTAACCTTTAAAGTTTTGCATACACAATTAATAAATATTGTATACTGTGTAGCCATGTAAATAAGATTGTCCAAAATAAATTATGTTATTTTATTACAACCATACTTAATTATAATTTATATGTAATATTATAAATTATATTTTATTGAAGTTTATTGCAATATATTTTGACCATTATTCTATTAACAACCATCAATACATTCTTCAACACATTGTAAGGTAATAATTTTATTATTGGCAAGCAATTAAATTATTCCAACAACATATTATTATTATTAAACTCAACTATAATGAAACAAAAGAATAAATTTAATAGAATTCCATAATGGTTTTAATTCTTACACAATTATATACAAATTAAATAAAAATGGGTATCTTAAAAATCATTTATTTATTTTTTTAAACAATTTAAAATTTAAAATTTAAAAAATGTATTATGTTAACAGATCGACACAACACGTCTAAAAATCAAACAAAAAATATAGAAAATTATGCATTTATTCATTAGTTAGGTATTAAAAATACATTAATCATTAATTTAATTCACTTATTATGATGATTATTCAAATTATACATAATATGTGTATTTATGATTTTGTAAAATACTAAAATGAATTGATTAAAAGAAAAAAAAAATTTTTACCTCATTTACTTGTGCCATATTCACTGTCAATTTTTCAAAGTGACAAGACTTAATAAATATACAAGTATACCATTTGCATACGATATAATTATTTACCGATGCTACGCGAAATTATCCAGTAACGAAAACATTATTTGTCCATTAATTTACGAGCCAATGGAATTCAACCTCCTAATCTCCTTTCAGACAGACATTGAGAATTAAATGTAGGGAACAGTTATTTTAGATTATATCCCATAGGTAATTACTAATTATTAATAGTGCAACAGGGAGACAAATTTCCAAACGATTATAAATTAATGGAAAAGGGAGAGATTATGACCTGATCTGAGTCATGATAGTAGCGACGAATTAACGTTTAAATATGTAATCATAATACTGTACCACAAGCAATAGAATATTACTGGATAACATAATACTAAATACATATAACGGGTACACCATTAGAGTTGTAAAGATTTAACTGAGATAAGAACCATTTGGTTTCCTGAATCTGTGGGATCTTTGTATTTATACACGTATTTGTATGAAGTCATTGTGAGTAAATCTTTATCATGGAGACATGGGGATATCGGTTAATCGTTTCAATGGGTAAAGAGTCAATGTACAGGCTGTTTAAAGGAAATTTCAAATTCAAATAAAAAAAAATAATCCATTAACCATAACGAATAACAAAATTATTTATTAAGAAATCATATCAATGGCATATGGACAAATGGACAATAATTCCATGATAATTTATACTTACCATTTAGGTACTTCCTAAAATATTGCACATTGTTACATTAATTTTACATACCTAATGTAATGCCCGGGATGTAATGAATCGAATTTAAAATTTGCACAACAGTGGCTACCATTTCCATTGAATGAATACCTGTAGAGGTAGGGCCCGAGCATTTCTCGTCATAGACATCAAACAAACCTAGAGCGCGTTAAATCCATAAATTAATCACGTGCACAAACTTTAAAATTTTTTGAACAATTTACTCACCAGTTAACAGAAGATCACCATTCGTCTTAAAAAAACTCATGGACTGTCCGTTTTGATTTTGTTCGCAATCCAAATTATGCGTCGCCCGCACCATGCACGCTATTAACACGGCTGACAGACTTATTGCTAACTGCATTTTATCTATTAAAAGTAAAATTATTTTACCAAACATCTTAGATATCAAGTTTTGTATTTAATTTTTATCTAATGATTAATTGTTTGGCGGTTGTTACTTGTCATCCACTTTTTCAACACATAAACTTTTTTTTTTAATATAAACAACCTATATGACTATATATTATTTAATGCGCAATAAGTTTAAGTGGTAAAAGTATTAACATAGACGTAAAATATTAAATAAGAAGCCATTCACTGACGACACTTAGCTTGATTAATTATATACATATATTTCTTTTTCTTTTTTAATTTTAATGTTAAAAGGTTGGAGTTTAATTTAAATACTATTGGTTATTTTTAAGTTGGTAATTGCTGAAGGCTACGACACCACTTCTTTTTAGGCCTGCACCTAGGATTTTTTTGGGAGTCCATACGTATACGTATAAAATTTAATTGATTTTCCTAAAAAATGTATTTTTTGTCAATTTCTATTATTTTTTTTTATATGTTTTCTACCATCCTTTAATAAAAAATTAATGAATTCTTTATATAACATAGAATATTTTATTTAGATTAGGTAGGTAGTTTATGTAATTATTTTAAAAATGTATCATTAAGATATTTTACCAATATCTAATGTTAAAATTATAAAACTAAACAATATTATTAACAGAATAATTTATTATACAATTATATGTATAATAAAATAGTGTGACTAAAAAATAAAGTTATTTAGACCAGTTAACAACTAACGTTAAATAATACATTTGGAAAAGGGGGGGAACTGTCCGATGTCACCATTAGGTGATATAGCGCGGTCACCCCTAGCATTTTCTTTTCGCAACACTTGCCTCGGACGGTCGTTGAGAAGTGACTAGCAGCCCAACTTATGTTTGTATTCTTTTATTTATGCGTTTTACATTCTAAAGTGTTATAAAGTTTGTTCATTAAAGTTATTTAATTAAAACAGTTAACAGACTCAATAAACAATAAATTATTGAATTTATAATAATTTTGATGTAGAGCAATAAAATTTTAAAGTTTTTTCTCTTCATATAAACATTCAGTTTTTAACCTAGTTTAAATAACAATATAATAATGTTCAAAGCTGACACAAATTGTTGACAAAATAAACTGTCATTATATTTATTATTATTAACCAATTTAAAGAACACAATTTTATAAAAAAAATTACATGAAATATCTCATAAAGTAAAATAAACGAAGTAGTAAATTTTTCAGAAACTAGTAATATAATTAAAATTTGTAAAAATATTCCTCGGTTAAATAAAATAATACATTTTATAAAACTTTTTTTATGTGGTCCCATTTTTGCTGCTCTAAAAATGTAAATTCGATTAAAAATGTTATTTTCTTAACTATTATTCGTGAAGATATTTTTAAGTGACATAATTAAGTAACACATGACGTTACAATAAGTTAACGTGTCACCGACCAATTAACACCCATGAACTTAAAATGTCTACACATAATATACCTTGATAATAGCTATATTATATCTAAACATATTTATATTTTAATATACTTATAATATAACACTTAACGCGCGTTATCTTTAAAAAGTTATGTAATAATATTCACATCACGTGTAATGTATAATCTGACAAATTTTGCCCTTAGTTACTGAGCACGATGAAAACTATAGTATAAGCGACTTGTTTCAACGCTTGCAAATTTAATTACAACACAACCAACCCTTACGATTCTCTAATCCAATAATAATACCTGTAGATATATACGTAGTATAACCTGTATAACTACCAACTGTGAAATGTCGTACACCTACGTATCCAGCAGGCTTTTGTACTTACTAACACACAACAGCATTTGAAACAATTAGTTGGTATTACGTTAAGCTAAAGTTTAAGACGACATTTTTGTTTCTAAATTAATTTTAAAATGCATTAACAAAATTTCTCAACATGAAATTACAATAACTTAAATCTTCTACTATTAGCAGTTATAGAACAATTTAAAATTATTATCAAATTTGTTTACGTGTACCATAATAAAAAAATCCCGTATGAAAAACAAATAAAAAATAAACTACTTATAAAATAAATAGCCTTAACTACAAAAATTGGTAAAATATCCAAATTTATAAAAGAATTTGAAAATTATATGATGCGAGTATATTGTAATAATTTAAACGTAATATTATTTATAAATATTTATTTTTTTACAACTATCTATACTAGGGCTCGGCAATAGCGGCCCGCCTGCCTGGTAGAAAAATATTTTTTTTTAATGCTAATTTTTTACACGTAATAATATATATTTGATCTATCTTATAGTGTTCATCGTTTATCGCTGTTTACAGTAATAGTTATGATAACACAACAATTATTAAATAATATTAAAGTTTTTACTGGCCCTCAAATTTTTTTTTCAAATTTTCTGGACTGCCCTAAAATGTAATTGCCGACCCCTGATATACACCTAAATCTTCTTCATTTCTTTCGCTCTTCACTTCCAAATATATAGAATCGGTCACCCTTGTACAACACCTCCAAATATCTATACTTACTTAATAACATATTAAATACTGGAATAAATCATTAAAATAAAACCACAGCATTTATTATTCTAACAAAAAAAATTACCAAACAATAATTTTATAAATTTAAAAATAATATATTTGCATTGCATATCTTAGATATGTATCAACTACTTTTAAATCATCGTTTCTTAAACTGTGTTCCGCAAAACCTTGGGGTTCTACAGAGATCACTTCAGAGTTCCGTGAAGCTTAAGTAATTTTTTTTTTAACGTTTTCGAGAAAACTATTTTAAAATATTTAACTTAAGATTAGTAGCGATTTATAGGAGAAAAAATGTTTATATATTAGTTAATAATGTATAATATAGTAGTCTATATAGACTTTATACTCTGTAATATAATTATTATAAGAAATAATTATAATTTTTATTGGAAATAATCCTAAAAAGAGCTAAAAAGCTAAAAAAAAAAAAATATATCTATGATTAAAGTTGACATCAAAAAGGGCTCCACGAATAAAAAAGTTTAAAAAACACTGTTCTTGCCATTCTAGGTATTAAAATTAACCTATTAACAGATTTAATATTGATAATAACTAAAATCTCAAAATCTAATAGTTATATATACTTATATATCATATAACTTTTTAATTCACTATACACGCAACATTTCAACATCATAATATATTGTGTGTGTGTGTTTTTGTATTTTTATAAATTTGTAATGATATTCGAAAATCAAAAACTTCATTTAAAACTTGTTATTAAAGTTTAATCATACAATATTTAACTCAAACGATAAAACTCACATAAATAACATGATTTTCAAATAACAGACATAATTCAAAATAATTAACGCCCATTCAGAAAAACTTAATAATACACATATATATATCTATATTCTATTTATGTGTAATATATGAGATTCAGGCCGTTCAACACAGAACATACCAATTACTATTATTATTTAAGATTAACAAAAAATTACTAATAAATTAATAAACATTTGATAAATTAAAAAAAAAAAAAATTCATTAAAGCAAAATATATAGCTTACAAATAACATAATTATACATAATAATAGGTAGGCATAGTAACATAAATATTTAAAAACCAGAATCACTTATATGATAATAAAAGTTGTAAATTACAATATAATAAAAAAATCATAGTCATTCGGTATTTTATTACGACAATCGCACAACGAATTCCTCTAAACTTGTTCAACATTCTACCCCGCCTCTGAACTTGGTATATTGATACTCCTCGGTGTTCTCGATAGAGGTACCTAATACTTAATAGTCTATGCTTTCCTGTATTTATAGAGTAAATATTGGACCATTACCCATTTATGTAACAAAATAATTACTTCAGTCTTCCTCTGTTCATATACGATTTAGACTTTAGAGCCATCCATTGAGCTTTGATAAGGTCAGAGTCCGGAATTTTATCAGAAGAAACACAAACAAATCATTAATTAATTTCAAAAACTTGAGTTAGCCAATCGGTTTGTTTACATTTTCTTTGTGATCATCTACTATTTTGCGAAACAAAAAAACACAAAACCAACGGTCAGATATGACAATACATACGACATAATACCTTGCAATAGTAAATGTAATTTTCATATTTTCATATCCCATTAAATTTTCTTCATATTCATAACTACATCTTCGCATTGGTTATTTCTAGATGAATGAAATAAGTAAAAATCTTTTATACGATGCCATAATAATTTACTAAAACATTTTTAATAACTTTTGAAAACTATTAGTATTTAATTTTTAATGCCGTGGGGCACCCAAAAAAACGAAACACGAAGCAATCGCCTCTAATACCCTTTGTCAAATCCAGCTCTAATAATTGTGATTGATTACGCTGATTTAATAAAAATTCACAAAAAATGGAAAAACAAGAAAAATGAAGGTTTTATAGCGGGAAAATTACTAGGTCGTTGAAAATATATACCTCTCTCTCCCTGTGCGGAACACGCTTTATATATATTATACATGATAACCCGTAAAGATTTACTAATTCAATTGAAACAAGCAGTGTATTGTTATATATAGACTATGGAGTATAATATATACTCTCACCGCACATACTAATAAATCTTCATGGGACACCTATTATATTATATCGTTGTATTGGACTCGGGCGGACATTTTCCCACGGCAAAATTTTCACCCCGGCTCCTATACATCACATTCACTTAGAAACAAATGAAATTACCTATTGCGACCCTAACACGCTTTCTCGACTACCTTATAACCCATATATAAGTATAAAAGCCACTTCGTAAACATAATGATAATGGCACTGGTTATAAAGCACTGCAATGTAAAGGTAATATCATAGGCTTTACCCTATCTCAATCAAATGCCCAAATCGTACAATACACATTATACATGTTACAAACCACCTAACGACTTAATATTTTTTTTACCTATAGCTATTTCTACTATGTATGTGAAGAGAATTAGATTTTTTTAACATCAAAAAGTATGTCTTTGGACGCATCACATTTCAATATTTTATACCACTTAGGTACTTTAATATGATACCGGAATAATTTAGTCACGATTTTATAACACACCGTGGTGCATATATGCATATATTGGTAGATTGGTAAATAACTATTAAGGTCAATAATTAAACATCTTCGATGAACCCGAGTCTCTACAAGTAGGTCTCGAGTTTTAGTAATATACTAATATACCTACTTCGTACTCGTATTTTAAGCATGTACAGAAATATCATCGACATTCATTATTGTATTAATAATCAAAATGGTTTATTTTTTCAAATTCTTTACCTGAATTTTCATTAGTATTTTGTCCTAAACTAAACTAAAAAAAAAAAAAGGCGATTAGTCGAAGTTCAGGTCATTGAGTTATAAATCTAATGTTTATGACGTAAACTGATTTACGTAATAGACTCTACGTAAATCATTTTTTTTTAAAAAAATGTAAAACGAAAAATATTTCTAGCACAAAAAATTATTTTAATGAAGACTAAATTCACCATAATAATGAACTAAAAAATACATGTAACTAAAATTAAATATAATCTTTGGTACATTAATTATAAAATATGAACGATAAATGTACAAAATTTCAACCACCATTTTTGATAAAGAATCCCCACACGCATAAAAACTGTAAACAAGCATTAACCCCATTTTTTTTTCTGCAGTAGAAAATACCTATTAATAATAAAAATATATCATCTCTGTAAAATCGTTTTCAAGTAGCTCACGTAGCAATAAATAATAGGTACATTTTTAATCTAAATAAAGCTCTCTGCATGTACTGTCTAGACTATATACATAATTTAGTCACATTAACAATAATAGTTATAGTATTTCAATAATATTCACATATAATGCAAATGTTCAATGCAGTATTGAATAATTTATAGGTATGCAATAATCTCTTTGATTTAAAATATGCACCATTGAGTGTCTATTTACTTAAACGTTGGTATCAAAATGACTTTTTTTTATGTACCTATCGATTAAAATATTTTAAATTATTCAAAACACACTTAAATCTCCGTCAATTTCATAATAGTTTACTGAGAGTAGGGTTTTTATTCTTAAAATTTAATTTGCATCGACTTGATACCGTATACCTAATATTTTTTTTTTTTTTTTGTTATTCTATTGATTAAATCAATGAAACTACGCCACTGCAGTATTTTTTTTAAGCTGGTGGGTATTTAAATTAATTTAAATTTCGATTTGAAATTCTATACGTAAATATATAAAATTCATACATTTATACTACAATAAACAAGAGCATACTATTCTGCAGTGAAACGACTTTACATAACAGTGGCAAAAGGAACAAAAAATCCGTTTGTTGTAAGTGAAGTGTCTTAAATCGAATTCAGATTATATAGGGTCGGTCGTCTATATGTTTAACGGAGAAACTTCACGCTCTCTTCTGTGTAGAAGACAAAAATGTTATGTTAAAATATTGGATATCAATTTAAATAAGCATTATAAATAATTATAATTTATAACTAATTTAACTGCGATTATCAAAACTCGAGTGTTTATCCCCAATTAAGATTTAACAGCAGGCTTACAGAGATATAATACCTATAATGTATATATATATTCACAGTCTCATACACGGCCAAAAGTACAAAACAAACAGAGAAAGAGGGTGTAAAGTAGATGTTAAATGTACCTCGTCATTTAGAAGTCACTGTAATTTTTGTGTAATATTTTATAACCATATACAAAAAAAAAAGAAGATTTTGAGCAAAGACAGTCTATGTTTGAAGTGTCAACTATTATTAATAAGTTTATTCTATGATATGTTTTTTGATATCACTATTAAAGTTATTTATTTTACTATTGGTATTACAGTAGTTTGATTTAAAGTTTTTCGAAAACATTACATTTATTAAATTATAATTATAGTATATAAATTTATATTATTTATTATTGTTATTCACTTTTAAGTAAATAGGTACCTTTCCTTACCATAAAATGGTATAAATAAATTTGTAGTATAAATATTAAGTAATAACTTAATATTAATCTAAATTCTAAATATATTGAATTAATTGGAATTATAATAATTAATAAGTATACATAAGAGTTTCAACTCTCCGCAAATAATATTTTTGAATTCGTTAAAACTGTTATTCTTCGTCCTAATTTTAACATCAAATATTTAAAAAAAAAAAATGTATTTATATGTTAACTTTATATTATTATTAAAATAATATTTACAATCTATGCTTCAAGACATAATAAGAAAATTAGATACATTATACACAAAAAAGAATATAACAATGATATTTATAAGCTGTTCACTGACAGAATACACCGATAATTATTTATTTTATTTTTTTGTTAAATCAATTATAAATAATGAATAAACCGTTAATCGTTAAATAAATCCTAACCCATTTTTTTCAAGTCGATGGGGGAATATCCGGGAAATGAGTTTAATGCAAGTTTAGCGATTAAAGGGTTTGAATATGTGTAATTTGTAGTGAAGCTGTTTACAATGTTTTGTAGCTAATTAATTTACTGACTCTATTTCGACACATATGAATACTGTGGTATAGAAGAGATAATTTAAACAGAACGTGATAGATTGGAAGGCTTATAGGATACAAATTTGAAATGTCTAAGCACACTCTCAAATTTAGATTACATACGCTCATATAGGTCTTAATAAAGATTTGTAAATTATAAATTTAGTGTGGAAAACTAGTTTTGATATAAGAACGAGGAAAAGGAAATTAAGTCTATTATTTAGGATTTTTTTAGATTTTATTTGGGAACCCCAAGTTCATCTGTGAAGTTCTATTTTAATCTGTTGTCAAGTATGACACCGAGTCACCGAGATATTTAACTTATGGGGATATTGGAATTGGAAAAGAGGCATTTTTTCAACATTAATGAAACATATAATAATTTGAAGTCGAAAAGTTGAAAAATGTATATATTTTCATTACAAAATAATTTGCGAACTTTCGTGATCTTGACGAATAGGTATTGAACTTCAGATGCTTAATGCTCATAGAAATAATCATGGAAATAATAAATGTCTTTGTAATTTATAAATAGCATTAGTAATAACATAACGAAGCTTGAATTATTATGGTTTTAAGCTTTTTACCGGACAAAATATTTATTTTTTTCGTTATTTATAGAGAAAAAAAATTTTAAAAATGTCAATGCCTATAACTCAAAAAGTCAAAATATATTTTGAAAATTTTAAGTATCTACAGTTATTTGTTTTATTTGTTTTTGTAAAAAAAAAATTGTTTATCTCAATTATTTTGAAAAATAAGTACTGGGAGTTTTCAATTTGTACCTCTCAAAAGCACAAACTAAATCCAATTTTCTACAAAAAAAAAAAAAAAACACCCTCTAAGATCAAAACTGAATTTTGAAGTATTCTTTCTGCTACAAATCGTGTACACACATAAATAAAAATTTATAAATAATTGTATAATCAATACATTGATTTGCTCTGCTCAGAATCTTATAAATACGAAAAAAGTAATGACAAAGACTCACTTTTCGCTCACGACAATAATAATAATACTATGATATTATACTATATTGCCATATAGGACCAGGACTACGATGTACAATATTGTTCGGAAACCGGTTACCACTCGAATTCCGCCGAAGACAACTGCAACTGTCGCAGAAGGATGAACATGCTCAACGTAAGTACGGATACCGCGCGATGACCGTCTACACGAGGTACGTGTGGTGTACCTAAGTAGGTAAACTGTATAATCAATATGATAATGGGTATATGTAGATGGGTACCTAGTCGAAATAATTCACACGGAAGTTCCCCGTATCTAACCTGTGCTGCAACTCGTCGTCATTGCAACCACGACATCGTGGTGGTGGAGAAGCTGCACGGTTGTCGGTCGAAGTACCTATGTCTTTTTGCCTATCTATTTAAGCGTTTATAGGTACCACAAGACGCGTATAGGTATTCTCGAAGCCGCACGACGGCGCGGTGCAAACGCAATGTAGAGTAAAATACGTATTATGGTTTTGCGTTACGGTGATCTATGGTCTCGACGTCTTGCCGTGCGCGCCCAGACGACTTGGGTGACCCTTAAAACAATAGGTATAGATACGACATGCACACGCGCGGCGCACATACACGCATTATGGCCAGCTACGGGGTCGTGGCGTCGTCAAAGGTGAACTGCACGCGAAGCCCTACCAAAGTAGGTAGGTACCCGGGCGATTATCTTCCTCTACACCAACCCTCCCATTTATTTTTCTTCCCCTTAATCGCGCCGTGCTCATACCACCGCCCGTATACCTACCTATATATAGTATAGAACAACAATCCAATAAAAGCGATCGAGGGTCTCCGTGCAGGGACCCATCCCCCACCCGCGTTACTAGACCACCGTTTACCGCCCGCCCGTGACTCGCGTTATAATAATGTGTGTCGTAGTCACCATAGTCACCTTTACGTCTGGATCTATACGCCACTACGTGGGCATATACCTAGGTGCATAATATACGATAATATGATATTAAAATGATATATATATATGTGTGTGTGTGTGTGTGTGTGTGTGTAGGTAATGTATACACGTAGGTACAATGCGTCACTGCTGCACCTGCTGCTACCGTCGATCGACAAACTCGACTAGAAGTAGGTGCATAGGTAACCGCGGTTACGTAATTTCACAATAACAATAATACACCTGCGTTTACAACGGACGCTAAGCCTGCACATTATCGGCCCACGTGAGGGTCGCAACTCGTACGAACAGAATTGCATACGATATCGTAATATATATGTATAGGTACTTACCCCTGCGCACGGTAGGTATACCTACCGATTATTATTGGACAGCAGGGATATATTATACTATTATAATATAATACCGTGTCGTGCAGCTATAAATCTAGTAGATATACCTAGGTACTACACCTTAGTCACATACTACCTACTATACTTGTACTTACTATAGTGTATTAACCTACGTCAGACGATCAATAAGTGCATGACTACCTACCGCAGAGGTTACAACATGGGTAGATAGATAGTATTTCGTTACGAGACAACAAAAATTAAGTCACCGAATGTTTACGTTAACTACGGCCGATTGGTTTGTTGTTGTTTTTCGACCCCTTTTACCACGTGGACGGAAAGTCCAAGTGTTCGACGTAAACGAGATTTATATGGGATATTATGTACAAATAATCGTGCAAACGCTCCAAGCATAATATATTGAATAAAATAAGTAAAAAAATAAAAATGAGTAGATTTACGATGTTGGAAAATAGTAACATAGGTATAGGTAAATAAACAGATTTATTAGTGATGATGAGATGAAGCCTACTCTCTAAACGTGCGCTCGTTTTCTGGATTTCTAAACAATTTTTTGTCCACCTGGGTACCTACCTGAAATTCTTTATTTAATTGGATAATTAAATAAATTTAAGATAGGTATTTAATGTTTATCGACATCATGTCATATTTATTTCTTATAAAAGATATCTTCGTGATTTTTACCTAACTAAAAATAAATAATATAAATACGTAGGTAGGTATTTGATATAAAATAATAAAAAGTTGTGTTTTTTTCATAGATATAATGGTTATTTAGAAAACATGTGTTCAAAAAAAAAATAAATGCTTTTATTATATATTGGTACTTTGTTTATCAACTCTATAGTACAAGCAAGCTATTTTTAACACTCCATCGAAATCGAATTATGTTTCACAATACACATTTGAATATCTAAGTAATCACTTAGGTAGTTGTATAGGTAAATCCTGCCTACTTAAATATTTGTATAAAAGTACTTACCTCTTTTTAATATAAATTAACAATAGGTAATATATAAAAATATAATTTATCATAAAGATACCTGCTAAATACTGACAATTTTTTTAAAAAAATTATATTTTGACTTGAATCATTCATGACATAATTATCTACGTTTTATATTAAACATGTGCAAAACAAAAATCAATAAAATTAATAGATGAATAGATAATTTAATGAACCCAAATAGTTTAGAGGTCTACCTATCATTTAACTATAAACATTATTATGTACTTAATTATTTTTGTAAACCCCATATTATGCGCCAATTTTTCTTTTAATATATAATATTACATCTATTTTTATTTTTATTTTATTAAATATTACAAAGTATTGTAAAACTAAAATTGACAATGCTTACATTTTACATTTTTTTTTAAATTCCATTTCTTTAATCTTATTTTCTGATAAATGTGTTAAATAATACATATACATTAAACTAAAAACTTAAAGGTAAAACATAATATCATAGTAAGTTACCTAAAGATACCTACCTACTTAAAAAATATAGTGTTATGTAAGTATTTCTTTTAGGAAGGTAGAAATAAAAATTTATATCCCTGAGATCGTGCTTAAAATTATTAAAGTATTTAGATAGGCCCTATATATTTTTCATAGAATCATTATTTTGAAAAAAACAGGTACTATAGTACTATACTACTTCGCAAGTAGTAAATTGTTTTCCCATATTAGTTTAGGATTTCTCCTTGCCAAACAAGAATGAATTATAAATGAGGACTCCCATTTTTCATTTTCAATTTTTAAATACTTCTTTTATATACATTCTTGTTTCATTGAAGTTTTTGATTTTTACTTTTATAAAATAATTTCTAATATCCTGTGTTTATTTTAATATACCTACTTGATTAAATATCTTATTTATATGTTAGTTTTAAAAACATAAATGTCAGTTTATAATTGAAAATTTTATATTTTTATTTTTTAGTAATAATAAAGAACAGTTTAAAAAATAATTATATTACTATAATACACTAATTAGTTATTTAGGAAAACCTACAAATTATAATAGAAACATACTTACATTTTTAAGGTAAGATACAATAAAATAAAATAAACAGAACAAGTATATCATAATATATATATATAAAATAATAAAATATAACACACTGAAAATAATTGAATAAAAAAAATAAATAATGTAAGTACATATAAAAAAACATTTTAACCACCATTCCTACTCATACATCATAACACTAATAGAAACAGGCAAAATCATGGAATTAATATTCATGCAACTATTTTAAATTTAAGTTAATAAAAAAAAAATGAGTCAACAACAAAACAATTGATTTACTACTACATTTCTAAACAGAGTATCTGATTTACTGATAGCGTTTTCTCTTTCTTTTCACCTGAAACAAATAATGACATGCTTAAAAATTATAACTATTACTTACTTACTAATTATTGTTTAACTTAAAGAAAAAAAACACTAGAAATAATAAATTAAAAGTAAAAGAAATAATAAGTTTTTATGTCTTATAGGTATACTCAAACTATAAATATCTAAGTTTTAAAAATAAGCATATATTCTAAAAGTTGTTGCTACAAGTTTCACTTGATATAGAATAGAATAAATAGTCATCCAGCAATCACACTTTTTTAAAAATGTAAAACTAATTAATATTAATTTAAAAATCTCTACACCATAGGCCAACTACTTAGTCTGAGTACTTAAGTCTCTACTAAAGACATTGATGGTTCATTAAGAAGAATCATAACATTTATAAAGAATAAATGTTGCTTAAGAGAGGTTATTTATGTGCATAGATCTGAGTGTAAAGTATAATTGGTGACATATTGTATAAAGTGTGTGTTAATTAAAATTATCGCATATTTTGAAAGTTTAACAGCTCTCCTGGAAGTATACTTTAAACTAAAAATGGTTAATAAGTATTTCATTTATTCAAT
The DNA here is from genome assembly GCF_002803265.2 of Melanaphis sacchari. Taxonomy (NCBI): domain Eukaryota; kingdom Metazoa; phylum Arthropoda; class Insecta; order Hemiptera; family Aphididae; genus Melanaphis; species Melanaphis sacchari. The sequence goes on along the minus strand of NW_020271269.1, from coordinate 185,582 downwards.
TTTAGTCTGGATAAAAATGAATGCAATAGTTTTACCATTTTATTTTAAAAATCTTTTTTTCTGGCAATAAGTATTCTGTAAAGTTTTTAAATAACTTTAATCAAAATCCATTAACTGAAAATTTAATCTATTTATAACTATAAAGAAAGTTTTATTTTTATTTCACCAGTTATATCCGTGAGTGATAATTTTGAGTAAATCATGATATTTAAATATAGCTTTTACATAAATCCTAAATAACCTACAATGAAATTAAAATATTATACTAAAACATGAACAAAATACAACATTAACTTTGGCCTACCAAATTCTATTTTCAATGTTTATAAATTTATAATATAATATATTCATATACATTGCATAATTTAATTTATTTTAAATATAATAATTTATATTGACTTAATGCTTTAATATATAAACATTATTATTAATATATCTGATTAAATTTTAAATATTCTAACTTTAAAAAGTCTTAAAACATTAATCTGCATATTGGTTTTTTCGAAAAACAATTTATGAAATTTAAAGCAAATATATTTCATGAATACTAAGTTACAAAATCAATTTCAAAACTTACACCTACAAGACTATTGTAGCTATTGTCATAGCAAACATTAAATAGTTAGTTTAATAGTAGTAGTATGTAAAAACAAAGACAATATAACATAATGAATTAAGCAAAAACTAAATAAGAATTAGAAAGAATTATCAAATGTATTTACATTTGCTGAAAATAACATGCAGTGAAAATATTAGGCGTGATTGATTAATGATTATTTACAATAGAAATAAAATATCATGCATTAGATTAGTTTTTAAAAAATTTTAAAAATAAAATAATAATTTCTATAATTTCCAATTTTACTGACAATAGAAATTCTATCAAACTATACTATAAAATTATTCAAATTTTTTTCATAGATTGACTATTAATATTATTAATAAATTAAAACACACAAATATTTAATTCATTAGATACCAGTATTTTTTATTTTTTAATGATTAATACAATCATTTTTAGAAATATTCCCTACATTTAAATAGTTTATATAATTACATACCAAATTATTTTATTAAAAAATAACCAAATACAGCTTAATGCATAAGTCATAACCATTCTACCTTATTTAAAACTTTCATAATTATGCTTCCTATAAATCTCAAAATATATTAAAAACATGAAAAATAATAACTTCATAACAATTTTATTTGTTTCAATTGATAAATGCTATCTATGTCTAAAATTATTATATTAATACAAATATTTTTCTTACAAATGTATTAAATCATAACATTCATAACTAAGAACAAGAATGTTATTTTTGAGAAAGCAAAAAAATTTATAAAATTATTTTTAAGTTTTCTTAGAAAATTTAAATGTAAAAATAATATATTTTTATTGGGTGAAATCTAATATATACCTACTAGTTACATTCTTGTCTAAAATCTAAGAACCGTATAAAGTAATATATTAAAATTATACTAAATAAAAATATATTTCAATATTGACAAAATTTTCTATTTTGTTTTAAGATTTAATATCAATTTTTATAAATAATGATAAAAAAAAAGAGATTAATAGATAAATAAAGTTCAAAATAATAAATAATGCATTTTTAATACCAACAAGGCATATAAAAACTTATACATATCTCAAACTATAAATTTAAAAAAAAAAATGTTGTCATCTATAATATACAAAAATTAGAATATGATCTTTAGTATAACTAAATAAATATTACCTAGTACCTAATTAAATATAATATAATCAAACATAATATAAATATTATGATGAATTACTAGATAATATATTATATACTTTCAACTACACCGAAATTAGTATAATTATTTTGTACACATCATTTAAAATATGACAAACATGATTTTAAAAACAAAAATTATATTTATACATTCACCCTTTAAATTGAGTATTTTTCTGTTTCAATTTGAGAGATTTTTAACATTTTTACTCATTTTCTCAGTCTACTTTAATTTTATTATTTTTAAGTTGTTATAATTATTTTCTCCATTTTTATAAAATAAAAATAGAAACTTTACTAAAATTCATATTACAGACATTCTAGAAAATATATTTTTAAATAAGAATTTTAACTTTAAAAGTAGATTTAGTATTTACAGATGTAAATATTTATTTAAAAATATATAATTCAGTATCTCAAACCAGACAACAACGAAAAATAAAAACCATAATATTAGTTAACATTGTACTATTTTTACTTGAATGACTGAAAAAAAAGAGTTAAAATTATTAAAATTATATTTAAAAATAAAAAATTGAAACTGTTATGGGGTTGATGCTTAAATTACTGGAATTCTATAGTTCTATAAAACAAAGCGTTAATATTTAATGGTTCAAAATAAAAGTAAAAATTAATTTATAATTGACAAATATGAATTATACTATACTACATAATTATTGTATATAAAATTGACAATGTACGATGAATATTTAAAGTGATAGTCAAATTTCATTACTTGGAATATTCGATAATTTTTTTTTTTTTGCATTTAAAATTGTTGAACACACGAGTAATTACATTTATTATACTACATTTAACCTAATTTAAAATTCTGAAACATGATATATATATATATTGATTTAAAATTATATTTGTTTTATTTATAGCTACTCTTTTGGATAGTTATCATTATTATCAAGCTCTAAGTATCTATTTTACTAATTCTAAACTTGATAAATTATTGATAAATTTAATGCTATCTAAAATTTTGTTAAAATACCTGATTAACATTTGATTATTAAATAATACGTTAGTCAGATAAGATTTAATTTAACATAAACTAAAAGTCAGTTTATAATATTATATAAGGATTGAATAATAAAATTATATAATCATTTATCACACTTAAAAGTAAAATAAGTTTACCTATAATTAATCTATGACATTTTTAATTTTTTAAATAATTTAATACATTTGGTAATATTTTGTCAGATAATTAAAACTAAAATCACAGTATTAATGGAAGAATAAACAAAAATCAATTATTAACAATAAAATCACAATATAACTACAAAAAATAAGTAAACTTGGCACATAATTTCTAAACATAGGAAATTTAATGTCAAACCATAGTTTCCATATCACTTATAACTTCAATAATACCATTTTCAGATACTAAAATGGCAACCTTAGAGCAGTTTTCATTACTTTCAACAACATTTCTTACCTTAGAGTTTTTATAATTATTAACTCTTTTTTCAGTACACTGTAGATTATCAGGTTCATCAATATTAAGTTTTTTGTCATCTTTTTGATGTGTTTTAAGAGTTTTATCGCTAGGAGAGGATGACAAAAAAGTACTTTTCAAGTTTATATCGAATTTATCATTATTCGAGTACTTACTGTTTTTGTTCATCAATTAGCAGCAAATAATAACAAAAATTAATGTTAAACAAATATTAAAAAGAATCACCTTGTATAATATATAGTTTTGGTATTACTTACTGGTTTAAAGATTCATAAAGACCATGTTCTTTGATGTAAGATTCAACCAATTCGCTAATAAGAAATTTTACACTTTCATTACGAGATAATGCTCTACGTACTTTTGTTGAGCTAACTTCATTTGTTATCCATTCAGTTACAACAATAATGTTTGCCTAAAATAGTTAATTTATTCATATAAAAAAATATTTATAAAGAAATGCTTGGACATTAATTTCTTAGATTACCATATATTTTGTTAGAATATTAGATTCATAAATAAATTTATGAGGATTGGATCCCGATCGACTAACGACAACCAGACCATAATCTCGAACAATAGCTTCTATCTATAGACAATAATATTTTATTCATTATTATTGTTATGTTTTAAAATAAAATATTTTTTATAAATATACAAATTAAATTCTTTAATATGTGGTACATATTATATCAGTACTAATGACTTTATAAATAATATATTTACATCATCTTCATTCCATAGGCCTGGAACAGCAAAAGACTCCAATAAATCAGCACCACACAAAAGTCTCACATTCACAGTATCTTGGTTAGAATTATTGACATTAAGATTTTCAATAAATTGGACTGGTAATAATGAAGTATCAACTTTAATTGAATCATTTAGTCTAGAAGTAATGATCATATTGAGATGATTCTGTAATATTATTAAAAGAGATAAATCAAAATTCATAAACATAAATATATGAGTAAATATTAACCTGGTGATATTGTAGTACTTGTCTCGTTCTTGTCCAACCATTTTGTTTTACTTCCCAATCAGACAACTTCACCCAAGGTAGTGCAACAAGAGCTTGCTCAATCATTGCACATCTATGTAATGACGGTGCTAGACTTTTTTTTTTGTACGAATCGTGAGTAGGTGATATCAAACCGCCACAAATTGTAAGTCCCAAACGATTTAAGTGATCTCGAGCTATTTCTAAACAACACCATACGAAAAATATTATATTAATGGTTTCTACAAAACAAATAATAACATATTTTACCAAACATTCGCAAATGCATATTTGTTGGTGGATTAAAAGATCCAGTTGACAGCAATATTATATTTTTATTGTCCAAAAACATATTTAAGCATTTAAGGGGGTTTTATATTTATCAAATAGTTATAAATTTAAATTTCTTAAAACACTAAATCACAAATTTGTAACTTTAATCTGGTCAAAATTAAAATTAATTATTCTAAATGTTAAAATTTATTGAATGACTAAGTACTTGTATTAGTAAGTGGACAGAGTGACGGAGATGATCATCATAATTGAAGTCATTACTCATTACTCATTTCTGATACATTTTCAATTATTACATATTGTATTTATATCGTTTTATTATCACCACATATAATCACTAATCACTATTAATAACAAGGCAACAGACCACAGACTATGATAATAATAATAATAACAGATAAATAATGATTTTGAACCACACGACGAGATAAAGAATAAGATAATGGATATTCTTTAACTCAATAGAATTCGTGAACCATAGATATCTGTGGCATGAACTCTTAAAATATTATCTAAGAACTGAAGTCCATTAAAAGCTGCCACAAGGTGACTTTAACAATATATTTCTCAAAAAAAAATAAAATAAATTTTAAATGCTTATTAATATTAATTTTTAAAAATTCTATCGATCATAAAATGTATTATTGTGATTAAACTGAATTTATTTCTTAAATTTCCAATAACTGAATTCGTGAGAAATCTTCAATCTTGTATCTTGTAACAAATATTTAAACCTTAAGCAGAGACAAAATTAAATTAATTTTAATTTTAAATTTCAAAAATAACAATTTTTATGATTTGGTGAATTTCGTGGTCATAAAAAAAATTATAACCATGACTTTTTTACGTGCTGTAAAAATAACTTATAAACAATTTTAATTTTAAGTTCAATGTTTTCTTTTTTTGTTTTTTTTTTGTTACGTACTAAATTGTAATCTTGTATAAATAGAAAAAAGTAAACAGTTATAAATATACATAAATAACACCAAGAGTCAAAATATTAAAACAATTAAAGCATATCTACTTGTATAAATATTTGATGAGTATTTCAAGTCTTTATAATTATTTATTTTAGAATTAGAAGTTACGGTAAAAAAACAAAATCGATTAGGTTTATCTAAAACTGGTATTACGTAAAAATTCGTAGAAATCTCGATTTTTAAATACCACCCATCGCCAAAAAAAAAAAAAAGAATTATTAACTAGATCTAATTTTCTACCTATTAGGAACTACACTGAACGTTGAAAACGTTATTTTTTAAATTAGGAAATACATATGTTATATTTTATTTCAGACTTGAAAGTAGAAGATATAGTTTGTATTATATGAAGTATATATAGGTATCTATTTTTCTAATTAAAAATTTAATTAATTCTATTACAATTTTAATTGATTAACGAGTAAAGTAGCTCAGATCGAATGTATAATTAACTTATTTAACACTAGTAATTAGTAATGACTTTCAATTTAACTTGAACATACACAACTCATAGCAATGTAATCAACATTTATTGTGACCTAAGTATTTAATATATTGATTATGCACAGAATGCAAATAAAGTCGTTTATTACACTGGTTGAGTTGAGTTCAATATTATTTTCAACTAATAATGCTACACACTTCACAGTTTTATAGGTTCTTTTAAATAGTAAAATAACTAAATGTATAAAAAATATTATTATAAATACTAATAAGTATTTAAAACATAACAATGTAAATAATAATTTTTAAAATGAAATGGATAGATAGTATCAGTGGAAAATTTAGGTAGGTAAGCGCCAAAATGAGATAAAAAAAAAACTCGTATCGTACGAAAACGCCAAGTAGGTAGCTTAGGTAGGCGTAGGCTATTTAAATTTAGAACTAAGTATGTCATTCAAAAACTGCAAAGTTTAATCTTAATCGACCAATTTATTATCTGATTAGGTACAATAGATTGTCACTACGATAGACAGTGTGTGAACAGTTTTGTATTATACAACTATATAATTGTTTCTACCTATTTCGTAAGCATTCGTGTAAGCGTTATTCGTTAAAATGTATTTTACAAAAACTATTATTATTAAAGGTGTTGCGTGTATTTTATTTAAAGACCAAAAATATAGATTTTTATGAGAAATGGCCAGAGGTAATGTGTCATTGAGGACATTGAGGTGTACCAAGAGAAATAATTGTACAATGGAAGAAATACCAGAATTATGGTGAAATAAATCGTAGGGAATATTAAGTAAAAGAAATTGGATTAAAAAATCAACCAATTAATTAAAATCATATTTATTTGTATGTATATTATAGATCAATTTTATAAAATCAAAACATCAAACGATATGTTTGGCGCTATTGTGTCATACGTCGGGTACCTATAACATAGGTAATATATAATATTAGATTGGCGTTTACGTCCCACACATTATGACGCAGATGATATGTAATTTTTGTACCCTTGACGCTTATGTCATACAGTTGAAGGTATAATAACAATTAACAAACATTTATACCTCATCTTTAGAAAAAAAAAAAAAAATAGTAACAACTATTGTTATCGATAAGTTTTAATCTATGCAGATAAATTAAATTTTTCATTTTCAGAACAAATAAATTTAAGCGAAATAAAAGATATTATAACTAGAAAACTTCTAAAAACCATTTAGTAAACCTATACATTATACATTATGTTAAATATTTGTATATATTTTATTGTTTTACGATTAATTTTAAATCCAAGATTCTTATTATTATTTTTATTTCCAACGGTGTAATATTGTCCAATACATCCATGGTTAAACTCATATATTAATATAGCCATGGCAATTGGTATTATTTAGTATCGTCAACAGCCATATGACTCGTGCAAGCTTCGGAAAGCTCACGACCAAAAAAAACTTATTTTATAAGTATCTGACCACGAGTAAGTCGCTCTCGTTTTCATAAGGTCCACGAAGTTTTGGTTTTTCCCCCCATTATCGTCACGTCTGTCCAGGAATGCCAACCAAACTACCGAACACGGGTAACCGAAGCATATAATATTTAAAATCGATATTAATGTGTTCGATGTTTTTTTGATTTTTTTTAAACTTTTTCTTTATAGACAACCGACAATAACAATATTGACAAAGTCGTCGGTCGACGAAGACTGAAAGGACAAGAGTATTTTATATCTGTAAGCCATCGGAAACGCGCGCCAGCGCGTTTTAAATACATTCGATTCTCCGCCCCAAAAGACGGGGTGCTGCAGAATCACGATTTCTCGACTCTGGTTGATACAACCGTGCCCGCAGCTAAAAAATTAATAATAATAAAAAAAAAAAAAATCACGAGATTACACCGAGGACACACACACACACACCCACACCACCCACGAAATCGACACACCACGTCTGACGAAATCGGCTGTTCGACTCGTAGACGACATCGATTTGTAACGTTTTGTACGATATTTTATTTTTTTATTTTTCGTCGCACCGCGCCGCGGCCTCACGGCGTTTGTTTACCGCGCGCGTCCCGGGACCGACGATCCCACGGCCGCCGCCACCCACGGGCCGCGGACCGCGGCAGCCTCGCTCGTCAGCAGCGGCAGTGGGGCCCGGGCGCCGCCTGGCCGCAGCAGCACAGTGCACACGTTCGGCTCAGCGCTTCTCACGGTAGTCACGGCGTCTATTCTCGCGCGGTCGGACAGCATACACTGATTTGCTCGCGAGCGCACCGGTACTCGGTAGACACTGATTTGCTCGCGAGCGCACCAGTCGCCACCCGCCACCACGCTCGGCGCTCGTCCGGCACACACGGCACGACGGCACACGTCCAGACGCATCGGCATCGCACATCACACGCGTACACACTACACACGGTACACGCCGACCGACGAACCGCACGGGCACTGCGCAGAACGAGCACGCACGCACACACTGGCATCACAAAGACGTATCGCGAAAATCGCAGCTGATCTCCTCGCAGACACGTTCACTTCGCACTTCACGCCACTGACTCTCCATCTCCAAAGCTGTAAAACGCACACAGACATGTCAATATGACGGCTGTGACGAACGACGAGTCCCCGAATAACAACAACAACAACTACTATTACTGCTACAACGACGAGTACGACGGCAATGAGTATCCGTGCAATTTTCTCGTGCGCGGACGTACGTCGTACTATCGTTTTAGACACAACTGAGTCTTCGAGCGCCATGTAGAAGCGGACGGCACACTCGTATGTGTATATATGTGTATATATATATAAATAGATTTATTTTTATATATATATATATATATACATAGAGCGACGAAAAAAAATTTGCACACGTTGTGAGTATCAAAAATCAAAAAGCGTTTACCTAAATGGGGGGGGGGGGGGGGTTGAAAAATATGATGCACATTATTGCATGGGTACGAATGGTACGATACGTAGGTACGTAATATGTCACGGAATCGTGTGACGGTGGTCGCGCGACGCAATATGTATTTCTTGGACCCGCACCGTGTACGATTTCGTGTATTTACGTAAATTAGGCGCCCTTGATGTGTGCTATTGGTTAGAAGACTGTACACTTTTGATACATAATGGGCGTGTCTTAAACGATGGACTACATGGCCACGGTAGAATTAAATAGTTGGAGAATTGGTGTGATGACTCGTCGCGACGAGTGATGTGTTTGTTTTTGAAATTTATTTTTTTGTTTTTTTGTTTTTTTTTTTTTTTTTAACACAATCGACCCAAAGGAAATATTATGAGGTTGGATTTTTATCGCGAGATCTGTTGTCTGTACAATTCAGTTTAAAATTTTCTAACGCCATTAGTCAACAATAATTGTGTACCAAAGTAATGATTACAAACGTGCTCGATTAATCAAATGTCCCAAATTTCATGGTTTATCTCGCTGATGACATTGTATTAGCCATTAGGCTTAAGAATTTTAATCATTGTGTCTTGGAAAATGTATTATTTCGATATCATTTTCTTCTATTTAATGGAATGTACCTAATTTTGTATTATTTTTCAATGACAGAGTGCCTATTAGCAATGAGTTGCATCAATCTTATCCATCAAATTAATTTAAAGTCGCCTTATAGGTTAAATTTTCTGATCATAATTTCCACTATCACCTTCAAAATTACTGTTGAAATTACTTACCTGATGTCCTTTATCATTACATTTACCTCTCACAAGATCCGAAAACGATTCTCTTTTTAAATTATGTACAAATGCCCTGAAAAAACACTTTAATAGTAATACATTACATTGAGTTGGATATACTTTTGACATTACATTTATATGATAGTATGAAAATGTATATCTGTGTATTTCAAACTATTTTATGACCATTATATAAACTTGCTAAATAACTAGTTATAATTACTATTAAAAGTTATCAGTTTTCCTTTGTATGAGTAGTTGTATACTATGTACCTAATCGTTCAGATAACATTACGTATACCTTGTTAGAATTTTAATTAAAAATTATTTAAGTAGTTAATTAATAGAAAATGAAATTGAAACAATTAAAATCCACAAATATACTACATATTCATCCAGATTTAAAAATTAATTAATACCTCTTTTGAATATAATTTAATGTAATATTATGAGTATATATAATATTAAAACTGCCTAGCATATATTATCTCCATCTTATAGACATATAACTTATCAAATTAACATTCAGCAGAACTAATTTTATGATTTTAGCCTTAATATAAAAATTGATTAATCCATTATCAAACTTAAAGTTAAAAACATTGTCTTTGTTTAATATTTATTTTAAGTAAGTTGAATATTTTTATATTGTGATATTTTATACACTCATAACTTTTTAACAATTTAGATGTATAAAAACCTACATATAATTAACACAGATGATTCTTACTATTAAGTTTGATGATAGGTCAATAGATATTTACTCTAATATTAATGCTAACAACACAAAATTGGTTATTTTGAACACAAATTTGTTATATTGCACGTTAGTAATAAGGAGACGACACGTGCCCCGCCATGCAAGTATATCACTGATTAACTAGTAGGGCTTTGTTTTGATGCAAAAAACATTTTTGAGTGCTCTAGGACAATACAATATAAATATTAATTCATTTCATTCAATAGATGCTATTTTTAAGGCCTTTTTTAAACTTTTTAGGTCATATTAATAATTTTTTGACTATATTAATATATTGTACAAGAATTTAGTATAAATTAGTAAATTAAAAATTTTAATTCAAAAAATATTGTTTTTATATTTGCATTAATTGATTTTTAGTATTTCCATTCATATAAAATGTCAACTGTTCTATTTATAAATGTGATAACTAGAGCTCTAATGTTTATGATTTAGTATATTTTATTTAATGCAGTCAGAATTATACTAATATATGATTTAAATTCAACTCATTATTATTAAGCGTATGGCGCAAATGTCCAGGAGTAGGCACCCAAAGGCCTATTAGTTCGGACGCCTATTTGGCAGAATTTTTTAGTGGGCACCCGTAGGTTTCTGCCATGCCCGAGTGGCATTCAACTCATGAAATCTAAATTTAGTAATACATTTCTAATTAAGAATTAACAATGTTTCATATTATTATTATTATTATTATTATTTTGAGAAGTTACAAAAACAATTAAAGATAATATTAAGGTTAATTGTTTACAAATATGACTAAATTGACAATAATTATACTATACATAAAATAATTTTTGCAAATTTATATTTAAGACATACTTGTAGCTTTATGAATTTTACCTATAAGTATATTAGTATGATGAGTATGCTTTTTAGAAACACATTAATATAATGTATTTCATGTATTTATTTGTATAATTTTAATGTATGTAATACATTATTTTGAGTTTGAAATAATAACCTTTTTTTACATTGTGAAAAAATAATCATCAATCAATATTATTTAATACATTTAAAATATATAACGGCACATTTTTATTTTTTCAAATACATACTTAAATGAATTTATGGTGATTAACATTTGAGTTTCACTACTTTAGTGATAATGTCTTTAACTATTATGGGTTATAGTGTTATTCTCAAATAAATTGCAACTAATTGATCAATAGAAGTTAAATTAAAATTTCGTTTATTTCAAGTTTAATGTTAATTAATTATGTATTAAACTCAGAAATTTGTTTTAGGATTATTATTAGTTTAGTTAAGATAAAGTGTTAAAAATTTCAAAAATCAAACCATCGCTTACTCTTGCTTGTATAAAAAAAAAAATATTAGTCATTTTTTAAGGACATTATTATGTTGAAAAGGGATATTATAGAGCATTTTTGGTTATTTTTTAAAACATATTTTGGGTATTTAAATTCAAGCTCTAGTCCTAAGATGTATACTGTATAGTGGTTTAAGAGTAAACAACATATCAATGATTGTTTTTTATTGATTTTGGGTTATGTTTATCTTGCACAGATAAATGTATGACTTACATATTTATCTGTAACATTTTATGTATAAAAAATGAAGTTATGTATGCGTATATGTGTATATCTTTATTTAAATCTATGAATTTATATTCTAAGACCTTTTTTAAATACAATATTTTTAATTTAATTATAATATTTATACTTTTTCATTGCCTTACAAATAACAAATACTTATATCAGAAATTTTCTTATCAGTTGTTTGTGGGTTTTCGAAAAATTAAATGTTTTAGTATCTATCAATCAAAAATAAAAATTATGTACTTCTATTGTTAAAATTTATTACTTTCTAATACTTAAATGTGTAATAATAAATATTGGGTATTTTTTTTTTCAGCTAGACCAAGCGTCTAGAATACAATGTCGTCTTCTTCTAATCAACAACCAGTTGTAGAGGACATAATCTCTGTTTTTGAAACAACTCAAAATCAGTCCTGGTCCATATTCAACGATAAATTGAATAGCGTTTCCAATAAAGACTCTGAGAAAAAAGATCCAGTTAAATCAGAAAACTCTGTTACTTTATCTAGTGATGATGTTCCTGTATTTGGCTTAGTCCCTCGACTTGATAAAGTAATGTTAGTTTCATGTAATGAATGTGAAATGATAGTAAAAAGAGATTGTATACATAGTCATTTTGATCGCCGTCACAACAGTAATGATGATAGTCAGTCAGAAGCTGATAAATTTTCACTAGCTAACTTTTTATGCCCTGTAAAAACCAATAAAAATAAAAAGCTAAAAATGACTGTTCGAAAACCTCCTGAAAAGAAAATTAATGAGCGTGAAAAAGTTATAACTGTTAAAAAAGAAATAAAAACTGAATTTGATCAAGCGGAGTATGAAAGATTATTGAAAACAAATAGAGCTAATATCAAACAAGAAAATACAACTGAATATGTTGATCAACCTAATGTTGATGTAGTAACAACAAGTTGTAACCCTAGTACCAGTTCTAGTAATTTTGATTGGGATGTTAAACCATGTATTAAAAGTTTAACTCCCTGTACAGATCATAAAGTAAATGACAAAATGTTAGAGCATGATAAAGATTTGAGTAAATTATCAACTGAATCACCAAGTAATAAAGAAGATCTACAAAGCAATAAATATTTAGATATTCAGAAAATTGAACACGTTGTTAATTATGTTACTAGTTCTACTAATGAATTATTGAAACTAGATCCAATTCAAAAGAAGAGGCCTAAAATAACTATAGATTTTTCCGATTTTATGTATGATTATGATGAGAAATATCATATAAAATATCATAACCATAGAAATATATACCAAAAATTACCACATAAAATAAAAAATATCAAAGAAGAAACTAAAGTAATGATAAAAAAAGAGTATCCAGATATTATGGACTATAAAAATTATAATGATATTTCAACTTTTTATGATCAACCATCAAATATAACTGCTGCTGATGTTAAAATTGAAGATTATAAATTATTTTCTGGGTTACAAAACGACTGTGAACAAACAAAATATTTTCCATGTCATAAATATTTAGATATTAAAAGTGAAATGCCTGATGATTCTTGTGTTACTAGTTATTATCAATCTACTGAACCGCTGAAAGAAGAATTTAAATTTATACCAAATAATATATATCCAGATGTGAAAATAAAAGAAGAATATGATGAAAATAATGACGAATTTAATGCTGATGAATTGACCAACTATTTATCAGATAATAATCATTTTGAAGTCATAAGCAATACGTATTCTGGTAATTTTGATAGTAATCTTTCAACAATTTTTCCATATGGTGCTGTTAGTGTCAAAGAAGAAGTAACATACACAGAAAGTAGTGAAAATATATTCAATAATGGAAGTTATGATGGTACAATTATAAGTAACAATCAATCATCAATTGCATTATTAGATATTAATGAAGTAAAGCCTTTATTAATTACTACTAACACAAATGAAGAATCAAAATATTCATTAAGCACAGACTTTATAAATGAAAAATCGAAACATTCATTAATCACCGATTATATTACTGATAATTCTTATCCTGAATATTGTCAATTATATACAAATTCAATTCCTCAACTTTCACCTAGTTATAAGTATTTAGATGATGACACTTTCAATGATGAACTCAATTTACAGGACGAAGAAAATTTTAATGATCATCTCAATTTGCAAATTGAAGAAAATTTAAACAATAAACCCATTTTTCAGATAAAAGACCATTTAAACGATGAGCTGAATTTGCATAGTAAAGATAATTTAAGTGATAAACTTAATCTGCAGATTAAAGAAGAATTTGACAGTGAACTCCATTTGCAAGATGAAGAAAATCTGAACATTGAACTTAATTTGCAAATTAAAGAAGAATTTGACAGTGAACTCCATTTGCAAGATGAAGAAGATTTGAACAATGAACTTAATTTGCAGATTAAAGAAGAATTTGACAGTGAACTCCATTTGCATAGTAAAGATAATTTAAGTGATAAGCTCAATCTGCAGATTAAAGAAGAATTTGACAGTGAACTCTATTTGCAAGATGAAGAAGATTTGAACAATGAACTTAATTTGCAGGATGATAAAGACTTGATTAATGAAATCGATTTAAAGGATGAAGATGATTTAAGCGATGAAATTAACTGGCAGAGTGAAGATGATTTAGACAATGAGCTAAGTTTTCAAGACAAAGAAGATTTTAATGCTGAATTCAATTTACAGGATGAAGAGGAATCCAGTATGGAACTTGATTATCAGGATGAAGATAATTTGAGAGATGAACTCAATTATCAAAAAGGTGATAATTTTGATGTTGAGCACAGTTTGCTAAGTGAAGACAATACAAGTGATATAGATAATTTAAGTAATGTAGAAGGTATGAGCGATGAAGATGACTCGAATGATGGAGAAATATTAGGTGGTAAAGAAAATTCGGATAGTGGAGATGTTAAAATGAATGACAATTTAAAATATGATTGTCTAATACCAAATAATGAAGACGAAACAAAATGTTTACTAAGCAAAGAGTGTTCTGTTATTATAAATAACAAAATTTCTAATGTTGCTATTACTGATCATGATCAATCATCCACTTTAACATTAGACAATGAAAAAGAATCAGAAGCTAATTCTATGATGGATGATGCTTATATTATGATTGATAATGATGGTATTGTTAATAACTTTGAAAATGAATATTATCGACCATCATCTGAATTATATGACCACGACACACAAACATCTTTTACGCCAAGTTATAAATATTCAGATGTTATAAGTAATGAAAGCTCTGACAATTCTGATGAGTCTGTATCAATTTATGATCAATCATCTGTTGAATCATTAGATGTTAGGGACAAAACAGATCATTCATCAGCTGATAATTCCTCTGATTTTACGACCGATGAAAGTTTTAATGATTCTGATTCTACTAGTGATAATAGTAATCAATCAACTGCATTACATGGTGTTATTAAAAAACCAAAATATACTCAAACCAATTTATTAGAAGACCATGAACAGTTTATGAATCGTGTTACTAAGTTAGCAAAATCATTAGGTATTGTAGATGGGAAAAACAATTTTACTCAAACCGATGTACCATTGGAATGTATGAATTGTTATAAAATAACTGAGGATTTCATTGACAGCTATAGCTCTCAAATTGATGAACATTCTGTTCCCATTAACTCT
>NW_020271269.1:0-169947 GCF_002803265.2 Melanaphis sacchari | reverse complement strand
AAAGAAGAATTTGACAGTGAACTCCATTTGCAAGATGAAGAAGATTTGAACAATGAACTTAATTTGCAGATTAAAGAAGAATTTGACAGTGAACTCCATTTGCATAGTAAAGATAATTTAAGTGATAAGCTCAATCTGCAGATTAAAGAAGAATTTGACAGTGAACTCTATTTGCAAGATGAAGAAGATTTGAACAATGAACTTAATTTGCAGGATGATAAAGACTTGATTAATGAAATCGATTTAAAGGATGAAGATGATTTAAGCGATGAAATTAACTGGCAGAGTGAAGATGATTTAGACAATGAGCTAAGTTTTCAAGACAAAGAAGATTTTAATGCTGAATTCAATTTACAGGATGAAGAGGAATCCAGTATGGAACTTGATTATCAGGATGAAGATAATTTGAGAGATGAACTCAATTATCAAAAAGGTGATAATTTTGATGTTGAGCACAGTTTGCTAAGTGAAGACAATACAAGTGATATAGATAATTTAAGTAATGTAGAAGGTATGAGCGATGAAGATGACTCGAATGATGGAGAAATATTAGGTGGTAAAGAAAATTCGGATAGTGGAGATGTTAAAATGAATGACAATTTAAAATATGATTGTCTAATACCAAATAATGAAGACGAAACAAAATGTTTACTAAGCAAAGAGTGTTCTGTTATTATAAATAACAAAATTTCTAATGTTGCTATTACTGATCATGATCAATCATCCACTTTAACATTAGACAATGAAAAAGAATCAGAAGCTAATTCTATGATGGATGATGCTTATATTATGATTGATAATGATGGTATTGTTAATAACTTTGAAAATGAATATTATCGACCATCATCTGAATTATATGACCACGACACACAAACATCTTTTACGCCAAGTTATAAATATTCAGATGTTATAAGTAATGAAAGCTCTGACAATTCTGATGAGTCTGTATCAATTTATGATCAATCATCTGTTGAATCATTAGATGTTAGGGACAAAACAGATCATTCATCAGCTGATAATTCCTCTGATTTTACGACCGATGAAAGTTTTAATGATTCTGATTCTACTAGTGATAATAGTAATCAATCAACTGCATTACATGGTGTTATTAAAAAACCAAAATATACTCAAACCAATTTATTAGAAGACCATGAACAGTTTATGAATCGTGTTACTAAGTTAGCAAAATCATTAGGTATTGTAGATGGGAAAAACAATTTTACTCAAACCGATGTACCATTGGAATGTATGAATTGTTATAAAATAACTGAGGATTTCATTGACAGCTATAGCTCTCAAATTGATGAACATTCTGTTCCCATTAACTCTGATGTTCAAATAAATGAAAATGATGTTAATAATTTTACTCCTATTAGTTCAAGTGCTCAAATTATAAATAATACCATTATTCCCAAGGATGTTGAAGAATATGAACTTAAAGATAATAAAGACTGTGATAGTAATATTTCTAATAAGTCACATTATTTATCTCATTTTCATCCACATACTTATAACCCAGCAAGTCAAAATAATAACTTAATGCATAACCCTATCAATGAAAACAACTACAAAATAAACAGTTCTGAACATTATAAACCAAACGAGCATATTTTACATGGAAATACAATTAATGAAGCAATACCATTTATAAACAAAAATAATGAAATTTATAAAGAACTTATGAAAATTGTGGATAAAAGTGTTCCTGAAAGAAAATGTAAAATAATGCCATATACCAGAATAACAAAGAATTTAAAAAAAAATTTAAAGAGACAAGTTGCTGATGATAAAGAAAATCGTAATCATTTGATATCAAGAGGGTTTAAAAAATTTAAGATGGAATTTATTGAAAGAGATTTTTCATGCTCTGATGAATCTGACAATAATGATAATGTCAATGATTAAAATTATTCATTTTTAGATATTTTATTAAGACTTCCTTAAGGTCTCATTATATTATATTTATTTGTTCCTGATTTTAAAAATAATTTTTAATCTTCCAACTGAAAACAATATATGTTGCCTAGTAACTAGTTTTATTTTTGTCAATAATTATTTTATTAATATAATTTTTTACTTTCTTTTTTTATAAATTCGTATTATTTATTGTATGAATTAAAAAAAAATGACAACTAAAAGTGATAATTCAAACTATGAAAATTAATTATGCAGTTCTCCTTTGTCATCGCAAGATGATACTTTGAACAATGATAATCCAATGAATTTAAATAACGTAATTCATTGGATTAACTCTTGAATTTACTTGACCAAAAAAAAAAACCTTAATCAGAAATTTTTCTGATGTAAGCAAGACATAATTATTACTTATATTGTTTGCTATTCAATTGATAACCAGTAAATTTTAATAGCTCTGGTTGCTGAAATAATAAAATATTATTGGTCAAAATTAATAGACCTTCACAAAATGTACCAGCTAGCTCATTGACAAATAAGATTTCAAATTGGGATATTTGAAATAAAAAACTAAATTTAAAAAGCTACAAATAACCAATTTTTTTTTTTATAATAAAATGTGTTAAAGGTGTTAAAAAAAGTGAAGTTATTGCTTTTAAAGGAAACCATAAAAACGTTATCAATAACTGACCCAAATACTATATTTCAGTTTTTAAAATCTTTAAACTAATGGTTGATGAACTTGAAAAACAATTAAAATTAGAAAAAAATCAAAATTGTCCATTTTATATCATAATTTATTAATAATGAAATGATTCAAGTTACAAGTTTAGTATACATAGTTATTCATACACTATTTAGCTAAAGCAACATATTAATTATAGATCTTATTAGTGAAACTTTGTGTTAATATTCCTCAAAAACTGATTGTTTCAGTAAAATATATTTTGGAAAAGAAGTTGTAGACGTTGTAGCATTAATAAATAAACAGGAACATAAAATTAATGACATGAAATACAAGATTAGATAAATTAAGGAATTTGTGATGCATTTAAAAAATAAAATCACAAGTTACTTGGCTATGGATTACAATTATAATAAAAATTAAGAATTAAATATTTATTTAGATTGACTACAAGAGTTCATTGATAAGTGAAAGATAGGCAGATAAAAAATTTACAATCACATTTAAATCAGCTGAAAAAAGATAACACTTCCTTGACATGTTTCAAATGAATTATAATGCTGAGTTTTCCAAGACTGTTTTAGCTTATTTAATTTTTTTTCTACAATCATAATTATTTTACGATACCTAACACTAATGACTGATTTTTAAATATAATTTTAATTAAGTATTATATCAACTTTTTCTAGTTAGTAGTACGATTATTTTTCATGTAAATGATTACAAACGTAGGTATTAAAAAATGATACACGTCGTTGGAGAACAATTTATCCAAATTTATCACAGCTCAAAATTGGTTCTTAGAAAGTCTAGAACTCAATTCTTTAAACTACCTATTATGGAGTATTTTAGAGGAGAAAGACTGTAGAAATATCGAATTATCAAAAGCTGATTTAGTAAAATCAGCTACTTCAAGGTACTGTTAAAAAAATGATGGTGTGTAATGGTAGACAAGTTGTCAGATCGTTAAAAGTGTGTAAATGTAATTAGTGTACATTTTGAATAGTAATAATTTTTTTTAGTTACTAAATTAATTAATAAAATCAAATAACATCAGTATTTTTATATTTGCTTTGTTTGATTTATCAAATATATAAGGGACAGAACTTATGGCAGAAATAGGTAATCTACATGAATTGAAATACATGGCTAGCAAGTAATAATCAAATATTTTTTTAATTATAAATTTATTTTTAATCAAATATTATTTATGGACATTAATCAATACACAAAATTTATTTTGTCATAGAGGTAATTTATCATATTATTTTACAGATACCTATATTTTAAGAATAGTATTGACTGATGCCATTTTAAAGGAATTGCCTTTTAAGGACTCTACTGTTATCATAAAAAATTAATTTGATCTTTTCTGACAGTTACATAAACTGTTAGGTATATTATTATTAGGGAACAGATTTTATTATAAATGCATATTTTTATTGGAATCAGATATTTTCAAACCAATAAGAAATGTATACAATTTAAATCATTCCAATTGAAATAAACCCAAATTTATTTTACATATTTGATAAATATGAGTACCTTCATGTTTTAGTTATAGTATTATTGTACAATACTATACATTTATTATGGCCAAATAGTGTTAAGTAGGAAAATGTATTTTTATTTTTAGCTGGTGCTGTTCTTATATGATTAAAGCCGGTAGTGTTTTGACAGTATATTTTCTTAAACTGATTCATTGTCATGTTTAGCAGATGGCTTTTAATGCTCTTATCATATTTTAGAAGTAATAAGACATAATTATTCCATAATTAATCAATTAATAGTGACCATTAAAGAAATATTCTTGAAATCTTCAAGTTATGTTTTAAAATTTAAAGAAATGTATCCAGATCTTATTTTACCTCTTGAATTTATAGTAACATGATGGAGTTTATGGCTTGAAGGTTATTCAATACTATTTCATTTTGATAAAATAAAAATGTTACTTCTAATTTCGATACTGAATTAATTGACTGCAGCTATTAAAAAAGCCAATTTGATTTTTTTTATTCAGATAATTAAGCAATTAGAAACTAAAATCATGTCTTTAATAGAAAATATTAATCTTGTATAGAACTCTACAAATAAATACAAAAAAAATTTAGGTATATGGGAGAAGTAGTCAAAAAGAAATTATTCAATACAATTGAAACAAATACTGGATATCTAACATCAGAAATATTTTAATAGGAAAAAATCTTCGGACATTGAATTCACTACATTTGATATAATAAATATAAATTACATCCCTTCCCTTATCAGATCTATTAATCTGGACTCTTCTCTTGATCAATACAAGAGTATTTTCCGATCAAACTGTCACAATTTTTATTTGCAAAGCTCTTAACAATGTATTGTTTCTAATTGCATTGTTTCAGAATAATTACTCATAATTTTATATACCTACATCGTCTGTACTGATTTCATTTGGTAATTATATTTAAAAAACTGTATTTTTTTTTTTGTAATTTTCAATACTAATACATGATTTGATATTTACATATTTTGGATCTTTATTTTATATTTTAAGAAAAATTGGTACATATATATGTATATATAATGATATTTTTATTACAATAAAATCCGTTCCCTATAATACATTGTCATAATGATTAGTTTAACATAACCTAATAAGCAGTCTTAATAACAGGTCTGCTAAAACAGATAAAATAAAACTATTAATAATATATTATTAGAATTATTTAATAATTAGTATAAAAGTAGATCACGTGTATCAGTGTATTTAATCTATGGTACAACAGTCTAAAATCTAATGACTAATAAATAGAAAGAATGGAATTTAAAATGGAACATAAATACCGTACATATTATACAAAAAAAATTCAATACACAAACACAAGAGTCTACATTTAAAAAAAAAAATGATCTATTTTGACTGAAATTTGATTGAAACATGGTATGTAATTATTTGTTTTCATAATTTTATTAATAAAAACTAATATGGTTGTTGTTTTCTTTTTTGTGATGGCAATGTTAAAATTTAAATATACAAATTATTTTTTATTTTTTACAAAATTCAACTATTTTTTCAGTAAAATGTTTTATGTGACTGAGTTTGCTGGTACTCCCAATACCATACACCACCAACAATTAAAGCAGCAATTAAAATAATAACAAACAAGACGATAAAAAATATTTTTAAGCCAGACCAACTTTGACTCTTTGTGTCTTCGATATGTTCTAGAAAAGAAAAACATTTTACATTTAACATACATCATTCATGTTTTTAATAAAATTACCTCTTGGTGGACTGAATTTTTTAGCATTTGGAATTATATTTGAACGATCCTTAAGAGCTTCATTCTAAAAAACAAATACATGATAAAATGATCAGTATATAAAAAAAATAATAAAAAGTAGCATACTCTTATATTAGTAGAATTTTAAATTTTAATAATTAATAATTATCAAACGTTTGTCAATTAAAATTCAAAATACTATCTAATAGTGTTGTAATTTATTTGCATGATATAATTTTGATGCAATTATTTAATATGGCTAGTATAACAAACAGGCATTAGGAATATTAAGTTTAAATATTTTTAAAAAAACTTAATTATATTCAACAAAATAAATAATAGTATAGTTACAGGGTCATCAGAATCCACTTCATATAGTCGAACAGCTAAAATTTCATGATTATCTGATAAATCTCCTGTTGCTGCCGAAAATCCAAAATAGTAACCAGTTGGCAATTCAACGCCTTCAACAGTAAAACAAGGTTTCCATACTGCTTTATCTTCTAAATCTGTCATTACTAAAATGTTTTGTTAAATTAGTAAAAATAATTAATCATATCATAAAAAGTAATTAAAAATATTAATAAAATTTACCAGTTAGTGTATTGCCAGTATATCTTATTAAAATATGAGTTTCAGTTAGTAAATTTCTAACTTTAACTTCACATCCTGCCAATTCTGTATGAGTTCCATCGCGGTCATGATCATAATGTAAAGATCCATTGTTAATCATTGATGAAATATAAGGATGTTGGTGCTATTATGTTAAAAAAATAAATATATACATTAAATAATGTGAAAAAATTTATAGTAATTATCAGTTATACATTATGTTCTCCGTTGTGATTACTATATGTATCAATTATAACAGCAAGTCCTTCAAATAAATCTTTATTGCCAAAAACTGGCCCATGTTTCATTCTTTCTCGGGTGTACCAAATAGCCATTCCATCACCGTGAAGACTTTCTTTTCCTTTTCCATGAATTTTAAATTGTACTTGCAATTCCCAATTATTGACATAACAAGGCTAAAGTAAAAACAACCAACAAAACATGAAAGCAATCTACAACCACCAGTAAATTTATTTGATGTTTAATAAGACTATCTGACTGATTAATTGACCACAAAATTTATTTATAAATATTATAAAATACAAATACATACTACAGAGTTCCATATTGAACCAGACTTGCTTTGTAAGTCGGGTGTTAATCGCACATATTTGTCTGTCACTATAGTGGAACCCATAAAATCCCAATTTGGTACTGTTATGCCAGATCCTGTCAGAATAATTATCTATTAGATGATAAACCGTATATTTCCTTAAAATTAGTCTTACCTTGGTATGGTTTCAATAGTGAATGATCACGTTTCATATAATCTCTAGTGTTCCATTCAGAGTAAACTTCTCTACAAAGAAATGAAAAAATTACTATAAACACGTAAAATTTTGTACCAACTTTTTTCGAATTAATTATATTATTTGAGTTGGAATTCTTCATGATGCGACAATAGGTGTAAAAACTGGAAATGGAATGTTTTTAGAGTAAACACCAGAATAAATTAATGTTCTTCAGTTCGTATTTAATTGAGTTATAATCAAAGACCGTGATTTAAAAAAAATAAAAACACTTATCAATCAATTAAAAGTCAAGATTTGTTAATACTGAAGTACCTACAACTAATACTGCCTATATGGTACCTAACACTAAAGCAGTAAAGCCAAGAAAATAAAAAATACAAAGTTCGAATTCCAAAATTTACAATAGGCATAGATAAATAAGAATGTAAATCTATGACAAATCACAAATGGTGTATCAAAAAACAAAAAGATACTATACCAGCGTTATAAGATACCTCAATAAGAGTTTAAAATATGACTTATGATAAAAAAAAAAATTTTGTAACCTCTTTGAAAATTACTGATAATGAATGATTAGTGAAATTAAAAGTATTAAAACTTAAAACATTAAATTTGAGACTTGAGTGACGATTCTATCTATACAATTTTAAAATAATTTTGAAATTTTTAGATGTTAGCCACCGTAAATTTTGAATTGTAGTAAAAAATAAAGAAAATTATGTTTGTTCATTTAGCTGGTGTCAATGAAGCATTAAAGCTGAAGAACAATAACGACAACCATGGATATTAAATGGCTAAAAAGATACCGTTTGTTTTGCATTGGAGGTTCAATCATCTTATGTGTTCAAATTGTACTAGCGTTTGTATTCTTTTCCATTCAAGAATATTCAATTGTCGAAGAACTATCCCCGAATGTAATCAGTCTTAGAATAATGTCATTTGTACATTTTTTTAAATTATAAAAAATAATAAGAGTAACTTTTATTTTAGTCATTAAGCAGATTAAAGAATGTAGCTGATTATGGTATTGGTGATGACGAAGAATCAAGTTATAACAATGTTCCGAGTGGTAGTAATCATCGTAATAAACTGCCACCAGACAAGGACAATAGTGCATCGTCAAATGAATACTTTAATAAAGCACTTCAACAAAGGCACAACAACTATAAGACTGATAATTTTAGAGTATTAGGAGTAGATGAATTAGGTTTTGCTCCACCTTGTGATATAAGTGGCCGTGAGTGTATATCAGCATTACATCGTGCAAAAACTGTTACTTGTAAACAGATTATAGCAAACATATCGTGTCTAATTAAGACAAATCCTCCCTATCCCAAACGATTGCCACATCAATGTCCAACTAATGGTATTAAATCTTATATTGTGCATTCATATTTTGTTTTCTATTAATATTATTTAATTTATTATTAGATGTAAAAGAGAATAAAATAGTTGGATGTTTTCGTGATGGCAAAGAAATTAAATTATTGCCTGGTTATAAAACTACTCTTATATATACTAATTCTCAAGAAAATTGTGTGGATCTTTGTCTTCAATCTGGTTTTGCTTATGCTGGAGTGGAATATGGGTAATTAATAATGAATATATTTTTTAAAAATGTTAAATATTCTAACATTTTAAGTAAAATATGTTTATAATTAATATTTGCAGAACCGAATGTTTTTGTGGTAATGAAACTCCAGAATTGGGTTTAAAACTTCCAGACACATTTTGTGATATGCAATGTCCAGGAAACCTAAATCAAATGTGTGGTGGACATTATACTATCAATGTTTTTAAAACTGGTGTTTCTAGTGTGTTCATTATTTATATTATATTGATTAATTTTTCACAATTATTTAATAAGATTTTTTTTTTTTTAGAATTCATTGCTAAAATTGCTTCAGAACCTTTACCAAATTTTAAACACAAAAATATACCTCCTGTGCGAATTGTATTTCTTTTGACATTGAATGGGAGAGCTGTAAGACAAGTGTATAGATTAATTAAAGCACTATTTCATCGTGATCATTATTTTTTTATACATGTAGATGCTGTAAGACTATTAATATCTCAAATTGCATCATGTAAATATTAACCATTATTTATTTATTTATTTTTTACATGTAGAGACATGATTACATGTTTAGAGAATTATCAAAAATTGAATTAACATTGAGCAATGTTCGATTATCACGGCGAAGGCATTCCACCATCTGGGGAGGTGCATCTTTATTAACCACCCTGATGGATGCTATGTCAGACCTTGTACAGTCTTCTTGGGACTGGGATTTTGTTATTAACCTTAGTGAATCTGATTTTCCAATAAAGTAAGTATACATTTTATGAAACAATTTGTATTTTTGATTTTTTGAAATTAACCAATATTTTGTTTAAAATCTACATTTTAACAAATAGTTTATTAATAAACATTTTATATTAATGATACAAGGTCAAATGATGCATTGGTAAAGTTTTTAACTGCAAATCGTGAACATAATTTTGTGAAATCACATGGTCGTGAAGTTCAACAATTTATACAAAAACAAGGACTAGACAAGACATTTGTAGAGTGTGAAGCTAGAATGTGGCGTGTAGGAGAAAAAGAATTGCCAAAAGGTATTATTTGGGATGGTGGTAGTGATTGGCTAGCATTATCTCGACCTTTTGTCGATTATCTAGTGACTGGTGATACTCTTATTTCTGGTTTATCAAAATTCTTCAAGTATACATTATTACCAGCTGAGGTACTTAAAACAATGTTTAATCTAAGTAAATTAAAAATAAATATTAAGTATTGAAAATTTTATGTACTTGATTATAGTCGTTTTTCCACACTGTATTAAGGAATTCGCCTTTTTGTGAAACTTACATTGATAATAATTTACATGTAACTAACTGGAAAAGATGGCTTGGCTGTAAATGTCAATATCGCCATGTAGTTGATTGGTGTGGTTGTAGTCCAAATGTTTTTCGATATGATGACTGGAATCGTATAAAGGTAATATAATTTAGAATTATATTAGAGTAAAATTATTAAAATTAATTTTATCAAAAATAATACTTATGACATTATTTTAAATATTTCTCTATAGAACACTGAAAAGAAACAAGTATATTTTGCTCGTAAATTTGAACCTATTATAAACTTATCTATTATAGATACA
Organism: Melanaphis sacchari; assembly: GCF_002803265.2. NCBI lineage: Eukaryota > Metazoa > Arthropoda > Insecta > Hemiptera > Aphididae > Melanaphis > Melanaphis sacchari. Next base: position 159,551 of record NW_020271269.1, on the reverse strand, counting down.
TTAGAAGTTTGGTTGTATGGAGAATACCCTGCAGGTAATGTAAATACTTTTTAAAATATTTAAACAGTGCCTTTATTAACATAATTTCAAATATTACTTATTGGTACTTATTTGTTATCACCTCGCTATAAATAAAGTAAAAAATATAATAAATAAATAAATAATAATATATATAATCAATAGTATAAGAAATGCTTAAGTAAGTATATAGGTATAATGTGTATATTTTATCATAATTATAATGGATATAGGAGGACAGAATTCAGATGTATCTTTTAAGATGGTTTCAAATGCGTTTTGTTCTTTGAGACATGTTCTTCCTATAAACTTCTGCCAAATACCATTTCAGAAAATTTATTTTAGTTTATCGACGCTTTTTATTTTCCCACTTAGCAGAACCCCACAACCTCTCGATGTTTTGAGTGTGTGCCCTTGTGTCTAGATCAATAAAAATATAGATATGGTAGATATGGTTAATCGTACCATGTTAAAATTCTGCTTGTTGCATATTATTGTAAACTTTGCAAAAATCTGACAAAATTATTGAGCTTGGTCTTATATATTTTTTATTATAGATAATTACTCCAATCGACCACAACATTTTTTCTCATTTTTAGTAAAATTTGATGATTGTAGGAACAATAGCGATACACTTTATGGTGGGGTGATAACAAACAAGTACCTATTTTTTAATCAATATTAGCAAATTTGAGTGTACAAAAATTAACATAACTCAATAAATTTAAATTAAATATTTGAATTTTATTTTAGATTTTAAAAACCGTATGAGCTATTGGCAAAATGTATATCATTATAATGATGTATATCCAGCACCTGATGAATCGCTACTCATTGTTGGAAACAGTCTTGCTCGAGTTGCAACAAAACATCTAACTACTTCACATACAACTTGTCAAATCCGTAGTCTTGATAAGTTACTACAAGTTTTTACTTATCACCACAAAGATAAATTTAAAGTAATTTTGATTTAATAATAATTGATAATAATATAAAATAAGTTTTTAAATAAAATATCATTTCATTAGGGGTTTTTAATTCAATATGAAGTTAGTTTCTCAAATACTTCTAACAAATTACTGTTTGAAAGTTGGTGTTGGCCAAAGCTACAAGGAATAATTATACATAATAGAGATCCAGTCAATAGATTATTGGTAATTAAAAAATGTAATAATTATTATGAAAATATATTGTTAAGCTTAATTTATTACAGAATTTTATCGTCAGTTCAGATTATGACAAAAAAGAACAAATGTCTAGGAATTTTATACGTCTCATAAGTCCTTATACAGAACCAGTTTTGATACACCAATGGACTGCTGGTGAACATAGTTTTACAGTTAAATTTTTGTGGTTAAATCCATATGACGAACTCATTAATGTCACATCTACAAATATTGAGGAATCAGCTTTGGTTGGTAATTTTTAAAATTGTTTTAAACAGTTAACTAATTTATTTAAAATTATAATAACTTAGATAACATTTGATAAACCAACTTTACCAATGCCATTGTCTCAAGGAATATGGACCGTATTGCTAGTTTATGAAAATGTAACTATGGCATATACTCAATTTTTAGTTACTCCGTCAAATACTATTAGAGATACATCTATTTCTGCTAGTCAAATGAAGTAAATTATAACGGTTAATTTTTAACTATTTAATTTTAAATTAAATATTTTTATTTTAGCTTTATAAATAAAGCCCAAAATTACAAACAATCTTTTGAAGATTGGACAAATGTGATAAAAGTTTTCAAAAATTCAATAGTATTGGAAACAAAAAATAAATTTATCGATCGTACCAAAACTAAAATGACCAGTTGGATTGATAGTCTAATTGCAAGGTATGTAGTAATGAGTATAAAGTTAAAATTTGATATAATAATATTTTATGTTTTTTACTGGATTAATTACATTTTTATAACATAAAATTAAAATAGCTATACTTACATTCATTATGTATTATTTGTGATTGTTGTTTAATTGATCTTTTTGTTTTTTAGTGCTTATAATATATTGGAAACCTGCATTGTGGTTCCTTGTAAATCTTTAAATGATTGTGGTGTAAAAGAGTTAGTCACTTGTGCTGAAACATCATGGAGTTCCTATTCACCTGATCCAAAATCTGATATTAAATCAATTAACAAAGAATCTGGAACTCTTAACAGGTACATTTTATTGTTGAAGTCTTTATTTTAAAATGAAAAAATAGTAAAATAAACTTATTGAAATTAATAATAGTTTTTAGCTTTTGATAGTACACAATTTTGATTTACATTTAAATAGGTAAAATTTAACAAATAAAATTATCTTTTTCACTTTAAACATGTATCAGGATTATTGAAACAATTGTTTTTATGTAATGTTAAAAATATTTATTTTAAGTTGTAAGTGTTGATTGTCACCAGTAGTTATTGACATACATTTACCTTATATATTCATTAATTTGTCTGTTATTTTTTTTTCAGATATTAATTATTAGACTGACATAGTGCCATATCATTAAAAACTAAACTACTTTTTTTAAATTATTTCTATTTACATATTTATACATAATTATTGTTAACTGGCTTTTCTTTGTTTTTATTATATTGTTTTTTTAATATATTATAACTTTGTATTTCTAATTTCTTAGAAATTCAATAAAATTGGTTCAGAACTTTTAAATTGCAATACACAATAAACATTATGTTTTATAATGGATTTTTGTCTGCAAGGATTAGAATTTGTATATATTATGTGTACAGACTTAACAAGAGATTTTATTTACATTGTTTGATCAATTTACATTTTTAATTTGATTACTAAAATAAATTTAATAAATTGACTTTAACTAATAATTATAAAAATCTTTTATTAAGTTTAAGTTTTCTCACTTGTTACCATTATTATTTAAGGAGATATAAAATTGGTTTTTATATTGAACTGAAAAGCTTGCATAGAAATTGTGATTGCCATCCCAGTTGTATTGCTTAATATTAAATATTTTTGTCAATATATTTAAATATAGTAACAGTAAATTACATTTTTGTAATAAATTAACAGAAATTATTTAGTCTTCTAAATTTAGAGTAGTAAATTATAATTATTGTTTATCTGTCATTGGTTATCTTTATCTGATACATGTGAGTATGTCCTAACCGCTCATAACATTATTTTTTTTCAACTGCAAAAATTTTAAAATGTATTTATTGCTGTAAATATTAAATACTGTTGTGAAATATAGTGGTAGGAGGCACTTTTTTAGGCAAAATTGTATTTTAATTATATTGTAATTTACTCAGTTTTAGTAGCAGGTTCACAACTAAACATATTGCACATATATTCCATTTTATATCTCAAAAAAAAAACTATAACTTTTAATGATTATGTACTATAGTTTTAATAAAATGATACACAGTTTATCTTAATCCTTTTCTGAGTTATTTTGATAATAAAATGATAACTTAATAATATTTTCGATCTCAATTTATATAATTTTGGAATTATACTTGTAGGTATATTTCATATAATTACTATTGTCATTAGTATGAAAATTAGTATTAATTAAGTATAATAAAAAATCTAACTGTTGAAAAATGTATTATTTATCAAATATTTGCAGTTAAACCTAGCTAAATAATAGTCTGGATAATAAATATTATTGTATTTTTACTACATAACTATAATATTCAATACTAACTTAGTTAATATTTACTAATATTATTATTAAATTGAAATAATCACCATGACATAATTATTTAAGTATTATTATTCAAATACTGTATTTTATAATATTTACACAGATTGACTTAACAAAAATTAAATCATATCTTTTATTTATGTAAATTTGGCAATAACAAACCTGGGTTTGTATTTTTGTAAACTATTTATTATGTTTTAAAAATATTTTATACATTTTTAAACTTTTCCACGTACAATTATTTTCATGAGTTCACGATCCACTAATATTTAAACATTTAAACTTCAAAGTATTAATATGTTCATATGTACTTACAGCACGTTCATGTATTTGAGAATATGATAAATCCACCATTACAAACTTTTATATTATAAACACACATTACCTACACAATTTAACTTAATAACTATCTCAATGATTTTATTGTATACATTTTAAGGTGATTAAAAGTATTTATTTTTTCTACAAATTAGCAAATGCATATCAATTATTAAAGTAATGTTTTCAGTAAAATAAAAATAGAAACTTATTAGTTTTAATATTTTTTATTTATTTATATCTCAGAATGTTTAAAAAAATTATTTTATCATTATGCATTATAGTAAATGTTTATTATTTAATTTATCTAAAATAATACATATTTTCTGTTGCTCACCAAAGTGTTGTGTTCATTTTATTATTTGCAATATTAACAAAGTTGTTTCATTAATCTTAATACTATTTATCAAAAATTATTGTAATATTGTTATAAATTATTAAACATATCAATGTATCATATTATTATTAATAATATTCTTACTATTCATCATTTAAAAACATTATGTTCAATGCACATGTTTATTGTTTAATATTTAATTTATAAATGGGGTAATCTACTATGTTAAGCATATTTATTGTTAAATAAGAACAAAATTTTTATTGTTGTACATGCATTATATTATATGAAAATAGTTAGTTTTAATTATACTAGGGAAAATAATGTGTGCAAAATACAATATTAGAACCATAACAATAACTATATCCAATTCCGAGAGAGATCATGCTGCGCGGAAACAAAAACTAGTCGACTCTACACATATCTCACCAAATTCTTGTGAAATTTGGATGCACCCAGTACGATGACCCAGTTGGTCAAACATATTTCATCCTACATGCGCAAATCCGGCATCATCTCTCGTGGGACAGACTATACGTAATGTGATCATAAATGATTATTATTTACTATTTTAAGTATACTGTAGTATTTATATTTTAAACATTTTTTTTTTTTTTATATTCCATTGTCCTAATTTTTGGAATGATAAATTAAAACAGGAATTGTGTGTTACATTTAAACAGTACAAAAATTTAAAAAAAATTTACACAGGAATATAAAACCCTGTATTTCAGTTTCATGTATAGCTAAATGAATAAAATGGATACTTCAAATGAATTAACTAATGTAAAAATTGAATAAAAAAAATCATAAAATTTATTGTTTTGTTGTATAATGAATATTTTACAATTTATTTGTACATTTATTGGTTGAAATATATTTTTATAATATTAACTTCCAAGTTATTAATTATTTCAGACTGTAAATTCTTTAATATTTATCGCCTAGAGTAAGCTAGATTTTTCCTGAGTTCAGCCTCTACTCTGAGTTGTCTCCATTCTGCAACTAATGAATGTCTTTGAATTTCTAAATGTCTACTACTCATTGTTTGACGATAATCTGCACGTAAATGAGCCATGGCATTAAATTGAGCATGCCAATTATGTAAACCTAGAATTAAAGAAATATTTTATTAACAATTAAAAAAAAAAAAAAAAACCATTTATTCAAGTCTTACTTAAATGCGATTTATATGGGCTTAAAAGACTATATGAACGTTCATATGCCATTTGTCTCTCACGCAGTCTTATATTTAAATCCTAATGTAATACAAAAAATAATTAAAATTTAAAAAGTTAATTTACCGCATAAATCATGCGTGTATTAATATTGTATAATTGTATATGTTTATTTACTTGAATGGGTTGAATGGGCAATTTGTATCTGGGTTGTCTAACATTTCTTGATTCCATTGCAACAAAATCATCGACATGTAACGATGGTGGCCTAGATGTGTTGGGTGAACGGTTTCTGAATGCATCAGATCGTTGTATCGTTCCAAGTCTACTAAATACTTTATGGCGTATTACAGGCGTAGAAGTGTTAACTGTATGTAATCAATAAAAACAATAAATTTATTCATTTCAAATTTAGCCGTAACGTACAAGTAAATAATATCTTTACCCGGTGTATTAATAGTGTTTTCTTTTTTTTCTATCACAATAGGCTCTCGTTTATGGACTATTGGATCTGGTTGAACAACGCAATCTTCAATTTTAAATAAATCACAGATTTTATCTTTAATATTAAAATCAGGCAAATCTGAGACAACTTCTTCGATATTACACTCTCCCAAATTATCAATAGCATCACTATGCAAATCGATAGTCTGATTTGTATAGTTCTTGTCACTGTCGTTGACAACATAAAAAATTCTATCTTTGTATGCACATGTCAACAAATCAACTGTAGCCAGTTGAGGTTTAGCAAGCTCTTCTGCTGATACTTGGTCATTATTTAAAAATTCTGACAGATGAACTAACTGTTCATAACCAACCAAGTTATCATCTTTTTGCATAATTTCTTTCAACAAGCATAAAGGATGATCTTTCCCATGATTTGACCAATTCAAATATTTCCTCAACATTGATGAGTTCATAAATAATTTTCTTTTTGTATTCGTGTCATTTTCAGTACACAAGTTTAAAAGTTCAATAGTAGACATCAAAGTATTCAAACAATGAATATCTTCTTTATTCCAGTTCTGCATTAGATTGTCAAAAATGTTATAAAAAGGTTTAGGAAATGAATCTAAAACTATTTTGAACTGATAAAATCCATAATCGTTTTTTATGATCACTATGCATGTTTTAATAGCCATAAACAATATAGATAATGTTGCACAAGATTCAAATGAACTCAGTAGTGCTTTTAAGATATTGGTATAAAACCATTTATTAGGAACACTATTTCTAGGTAAATTCTCTTCAGGATAATTACTAGTACCGCTTAGTATGATATCAGTATCACATAAACATTGCACAAATAAAGGAGAATATCCTTGATCACTTATTTTGATATTTTCACATATCTTATAAATACATTTTTTGTAATTTTCATGTAATTTTTCGTCATTTAATATTTGTAACACTGCAGTCTTTATAGTTGCACATTCTTTATTGTCACATAACTGTGTTAGTAAATTTAAACATTGGTTGAAACAATCATCATTATCAGCATTTACTAATGCATCCAATATTGTTCGAGTAACTAATAAACATGTTGTTATGCTTAAATCAGCAATATTAATAGATAAGCATTTCAATGGTTGTAATAAGTAACTACTTGAGCTCAAAACAGTAATAAGTTCAATCAAACTGCTATTGATTTTAGCTAAATGATCTATCCACATGTTACGAAAAGATATCATAGTTGTAATAACAGATTCTTCTAACGAGTTTATAGTTTGAATTGGTAATGGCAAAGGTAATAACTTGCATAAAAGTAACAATCCGGGGAAGAAAACAGATGGACAAGATAATGTCCAGACAATTACTTCATTTGCCATAGATGATCCAATTTTGATTTCTACATAAGCCTCAAGTGTTTTGTGTATATCTTTGACAACTTCGGTGGCATCTTCATGAATTATAGAACATTCAGGAACATTATGCATTAAATTATATAAGTTTAATAATACTTTGATAGGTGTTATATCTTTAAAAGCATCTTTCCGGGTCTGTATTAATAATGTGATCATATATCTAATCAACATCATTGATGGTCGAATTATGGACATCATATTTTTGGCTTTGTTGCCAGTTAATTTCCAAACATTTATTGATGGCTGCTTATAATCATCACATATTTTTTCTACAATAGTTAATAAGTTTCCTAGCATATCATGTGAATACATTTGTAAAGTAATATACTTATATTTAAGTTCAACAAAATCTTCAATCCCTTTAAATGCTGTTTCATCATTAGGCAACCCCAAATATCTTAAAATTCTTAAACTTGTTATTAATGTTTTACTGAAGTTTAAGCAGTTATCTTTGTTGTTTTTAACAATGTTACAAAGTTCACTGACGTCGTCATGGAAAAAAGCTGAATGCCCGATTGATGGAAATGTCCAATCAATTAAATCATTAAAACAATTGTGTTTGCATGCTAACTCATATATCAATGTTCCATATTTTTTTAAATAGCTAACGTCGTCTGCAATTTCCAAGACTATCTTCATTAAATCCAATGAATACAAAATATGTAAATCATCACTTTTTGATTTACATTGTTCCATGTATTTAAAAAAATTTAAAATTACATCTAAGTTGTCTCCCATAGTTAAAACATTCACAACAGCACATTTTCCAACTGTGGACTGAGTTAGTGAAAACATATCATGAAGAAAATCAACAGAATCCATTTGATATAATTTGAAATTGTGCATTAAATTGCATTCCCAAAAATAGCTTAAATAATCAATGAGAGTTAAAACTTTTACTTGGTAAATGAGTTTTAATTTGAACTCAGTATTAACTTTATCCAGAATATTGATCAATTCATTTAACTCTTTATGCCTGCAACATAAATATCTGAGACCGTGATCACAGTCCATTAAACTTTTCAAAAGTTTAAGTATATCTTGCTCTAAAGTACCCTTGCAATTTGGTTGTTCTAATACTTTTATTAAACAGTTAATGAGTGATAAATCATCAAATAATCTATAAATGGTTGGATAAACATCAAAATGAGTTAATGCTGGAGTAAGCTCAAATTGTGCGTGAGCTTGTAAAAACCTTTTAGGACAACCCATCAAAATTGGTGCTTTAATATACGTAGTAGTAATTTCTGCCAAACAATCTTGCAATAACAATTCTTGGTTGGAATCCAAAGTTTTTATATCTGTATTCATCTTTTGCAGCAATTCATAAAAGTGAATTTTCCTTAAAATACTAGTTATTAAAAAACATACCCGAGGCCTCTGGTGTACTGACAATATTTTAAGTAAGGTTTGATTTCCGTTAAGTCCATCAAAAACTTCATCACATAAAAAGAGACGAATAGGTTCTAAGCCATTAAGACTAGAATCTAATGCACGTAATATATTTAATTTAAGAGACAAACACATATGTTCGACAAAAAATAAATTAATTAATTTATTGTGAATTTGATGATGTTTAATTAGATGTTCAGATAAATCTTCATTGTAATGGCAAAGTATTTCGATCAGTTGAATGCCAACCTTCAAATGACGAAGAATTAATGTCGACATCGAAACATACTCCTTTAAAGCACACTCGAAATCGAGTGTTACATTTACTAAAGAGAATAACTTATGACAATACTCTGAAAAAAATATATATTTTATAATTAAGAACAAATTAACTCATAAATATTTCATGTAAGGTTATAACATTATTTTATACCTGGAATATTTAGAATGTGACTTAAAGTTTTGGGCAAAATGGTAACAGTTCGTTCTGCAGTAATAATCCATTTTTCATTTAAATCCATAGTTTTTGATAAATATTCCAAAGAATCCATGAGTTCAGCTACTTCATTACATTTAGAATCATCGCCTAGTTTTCTATGTACATATTCAAATAATGATAAAGATGGATCTTGGATAATCTATAAAAAAAAAAAACAAAAAATATTTCAAAGTTGTATCAAACAGTAATTAAAATGTATAGTTTATACTATACTATATTAATATTTAATATAAAAACAAATATTTTACTTACTCTCAATGGAGTGGCTTGGAACAAGGATGGATCAAAATGTGTTACTATATCATCAGTGTATTCATTAAAATGTTCACCATTTTCACTATCCTAAAGTACAAAACAAATTAGGTAGAGTGACAATGGCACAATTATTTATACATTTATAATTGAAAATAATACCAAAGCACCATCTTCTTCACTATCCAATGCAATATCATCATCACTACTTATGGCTTCCAACAACATTTCTCCCTTCTTTTCGCTTTGTATGTCCATATTGATAGTTTCTTTTTCCTGTGTTTCAGATGTTTTGCTTGTATCATTTGGTACAGCTAAAATGCAACAAGTCATTTAAAACTAGACATAAATTTAACAAACTGCAACAAATTCAATCCTATTACAGTTATCTACTATTATTATTTAGTAAAAATAAAATGATTGGCCTACCATCTTTGATGTGAGATTCAGATACATCACTATGGTCAGTCACAAAATGTTCTGTAATAACATTGTCACATGATTCAGTTATTTCTTGGCTTTGAAATAAACTTTCATCATCGGCCATAACAGTAGTTTTGACCACGGTTTTAAATTTCTTTAACGATTCGTTTTCACATTCATCAGACTGGAAATTCAAATCCAACAAAGAATCGTCGGATTCTCGGTCATTATCTTCGTCACAATGTGTTCTTTTCATTTTACCATTAAAAAACGCAGTTGATTTTGATTACTGGTAACCATATAGTAAAATAGTAAGTATTGACTTGAGACTAATTTCTAAGTTCTGAACGAATCCTATATTGTACATTATTATATTCTTATTAACCGTAATTTCTGTCATGATCATAGACTTTGGTATCTTACACAGTGAATTAAGATAATATTATTGTTTATTTATTATACTTGATAGTTTATATACAAAAACTTATCAATCATCAGTTTTTTTATCTATAAACCTTGTTTTAAATCGACAAGTAGCGCTTGAAGGTTGCTGTGTCAAGTTTTATACTAATAACGGATGCTTTCACAAAAAATGTTTCACTTGGTCAAAAAGTTTGAAAAATTCTCCATCAATTTTAATTAAAGAACAAAAAATAAAAAGTTGAATAAAATTCACAAAATGTTTTTTGAGTGTTTGAAATTAAAATTTTAACGAATTCCGTCAAATATTTAAATTACCGTTTTCTATTACTGAATAATTTTCAAAATATTTTGAATTTTTGAGCTGTTTATAGACATTTAAGATATTTGATTTTTTTTCTTTAAATGTCAATAAACAATATTTTGCTTGTTCAAAAAGCTTGAAAACTAGGTTTATATTATACCTAAATATTTAAAAATACATAGGCATGAATTATTTTTAAACATTCAAAATTCAAATCTTGAATAACATTACTATAGCTGCACAACACCTTCAAGAACATTTAAATCTTATAGATAACTGGGCCATTAACTGGATGATTAGTATAAACGAGAACAAATCTTCCCAAGTCACTTTCGCGCTACGCCCTAGCATTTGCCCTACCATCAAACTTAAAGATAAAAGTATACCTATCTCTAACGAGACAAAGTATCTAGGTATAATTTTAGATAAGCGTTTAACTTGGAAACCCCATCTCCTAAACAAAAGGAAACTTGCCAACAGTAGACTCCATCTCTTCCGACCTCTTCTTAAATCTAAACTTAATCTAAAAACCAAAATGTTATTATATAATACAATGATCAGACCTGTCTGGTCGTATGGTATTCAAATATGGGGGATAGCTAAACCCTCAAAAATTCGCCCTATCCAATCCTTCCAAAACATTGCCCTACGTTCTATAACTGGTGCTCCATGGTACATGACAAACCTTTCACTCCACAACGACCTCAAAGTAACCAATGTCACTGACTACGCCAAAATTCACTACCACCGTTTCTACTCTAAACTCAACTCCAGTACTAATCCTCTCATTAAAGATATGGCTTCACGGCATATCCCAGGTAACCCCCCTCGCAGGCTCAAATGTAATTGGAATCGTGATCCAAACCCAACTATAAGTTCATAGGTGTTACCAATGGATGACTTCCTTAAAAGTTGTTGTAAAAAAAAAAAAAAAAATATGTATATATTCTATATCTAAATTACTTAATGTGCTTGTTTGTACAGATTGTTTTTGAAAATAAAAAAAATAAAAAATCTTGAAAAAACCAGAAAAAACTTGAAGTTTAAAATGTATAAATCGTTTAATTAATTTTATTTATAACTAAAACTTGAAAAATTAATATAAGTCTGCTTATAGGTAAGTATTCGATACTGATTAGATACTGATACTGCCATACTGGAATCAAAAAAAATCTAAAAATAATGCACTCTTTTTGTAAAAATATTTGAAGTTTGGATTTAGATCCAACCACTCGACAGTACAAAAACTTTTTCGTATAACGAAGCATATCAGTACTTCATTTGAAAAACACTACCATGCCAGTGCTGTATTTATTGACGTCTCTGAAGCGTTCGACAAAGTAAGACACGCGAAAGTCTCTTATACAAATTAAAATTTTTTAATACACCAAAATACTTAGTTAATATTAATAACTCCTTTTAATCTAACAGACAATTATCAATTGAAATGAATGACACTTTTTCTGACCTACAGGCTACAGCCTACCTCTGCTAATGTAGTAATGTACCTACCTCAATGCTCCAAATTGAGAATCTATTTTACTCAATATTTTCATATCTGACACACCACAGTCATCATGTACCAACATTGCTTCTTTCGCAGACAACACAACAATTTATACCGAACCCGAAGCAATAACAAACGACCTACAAGATCACCTGAATATTCCTACTTTTCAAGCGGTGTAAAAACTGAAAAATACAAATTAATGCTTCAAAAAGTTCAGCAGGTATATTTATCCTACATAGCTATTCCACTCCACTACCGATAAAACTCGATGGCGAATCTATGTCCTGGCAGTCGTCCATCAAGTATCTCGGTGTTAGATATAAGCTAGACGAGAGACTAACCTGATGGCCACACATCCATAAATCTTCAACAGATATACCAACGTCTCTCATTGTTATTTCCAATTCTTAATAAAAAAAAAATCAGCTATAGGTACATAATAAATGTTCAATATTAATATACAAGCAACTACTACGCTCACTATTAACTTACGCTAATCCTATTTGGAGTACCGAACAGCACAGCTACACGCCTACACATATAAAATAATTTTAAATTTTTCAAAATAATACACTAGCTAATAGAATTATAATGAACGCATCATAATCATACGATTATATACGAAACGTTAACCTCACAAAGGCCTACATATTATGAAAATTCAAGACCATATAAGAGCCCCTGCTGCAAAGGTTAGGTCTTTTTTTCATTGTACTCGTAAGTGTCAAGTGACATAAATTAATCTATCAATGAGTAATATATCATTAAACGAAAAAAACATATTTAAATAAATTATAATAATTAAATTCGGCGGCCCGAAATATTGTGATTTGTTACTTATTCCAAGTCGAAATATTTTTCTTCCACAATATTATATACTGATATAAACTATTTTTTATCATATAGACGGCTAAGGGCTTCTAGCGCTTCGGCTGTCCGGCACGAGAAGTTGTCTAATCTATACCAGTGTGCTCTAAACTGAAATTGTAAATTTGTAACTTTATGAGTTTAAGAGTCTAGATAAATATATTGTGTTCCGTTTAGCGGATTAAAAATTAAAACATCACAGAACAAAAAATAATATTGTTTCGACGTCAATAAAATGTCGATAGACTTTTGAACATGAGCAAATGTGTCTTCATCTGTTTTACTAAGACGTGATACACAACTGTGGTCTGTGAGTACTAAATCAATTATAATCAGTCTACTTATTGAACAATGACTAAGAAAAACGTTCGAAACGTTATAAAAAAAATGGAATCATCCAATGTATTGATCAATACTTCGAATCCATCTGAATATAAAGCGCCAAGTGCTTTCATTCAAACAGAAGCAAACAAGGATCCAGAACTCATACCACACTGCATCAGCGCATTTTGCTATTTGGGCCTGTTTGTATGGCTCTTGTTGGATAAAAACTATAACTTATTAATTGATCGCAACTCAATGATCATTATTGTTACATGTTACATAATAGAATTTGTTAAGTTTGCTTGCCATTCTTATCTAGTCAGTAGAATTACAAATCAAATTAAGCCGAAATCCAATCCAATATTCTGGATATTTCAGTTTTTAGTTTCCACTATATTAGCAGTGGGTGTATCGTATTTATTTTCAATTCTTTTTGGTGCACCATTGACTTCTAAACAAGAACAAACTTTTGTATTTTCTTTACTCACAACAGCGCTTATTATTACGCCGACTGCAATTCAGTTAGGATCAAATATATTGCCATTACTTTTAACTGATAGCTTTGAAACTGAATTTAATAGTACAGTAGAAATATTTGAAAAAAACAATTTCCGAGCAACAATTTTAGGAGGGTTTATTGGTGCAGCAGTAATACCATTTGACTGGGAAACTGAATGGCAGCGATGGCCAATTCCATGTTCAATTGGATTAATAGCTGGACATTTATTAGCTAATGTTTATGAAATAATATGTTGGCAGTTTAAAACATTGAAAAAATATTCTATTAAAAAAAATAAATTCTGATGTATTGCTTAGTAGTAGGCATGTAGAAAATAATATACTATACATTAAAGCAATTCTTATTTAAAGTTTTACCGATTTGTCATTACATTAATCTATTTGAAACTTGGTATAACTTTTTTATGTATAACTACAAAATAATAAAAAAAAATCCTATATAGTATAAAAAATGATCTATAATGAATTCTTAGTAACTTAGAAGCATAGATAAACGTAAAATAATATATTATCAAGAATACTATTTGAATAATTAATTCTAATAATAATTGATATCCTGTAACAAATGTCTAATGTACTTATTTATAAAACCAATGATAGATATTATCATAAATTTTAAGTTTTCATAATTAACAAGTTTAATAGATAAGTTACTATGTTGATAGTGTAATGTTAAATATGTAGTTTTGACTTGTAGCACTATATAATAAGAATATTTTTTGTTCCTTGATTTTTTTTTTTTTAAAGTGATGATTTATAATTATTTGTAAAAATAATTAACTATTTATTTTATTATAATAATGTTTATTTAAAATATTTAAATACAAATTTTTTAATATTTTATTTTACTTTATTTTGTAGTAAATCTATACTAAAACTCAAGGACTGTACGAATACTGAAAAAAAAAATATTATGTTTATAGAACATCGATTAATATTATTTGTCTTTAAAAAATAATTACCTTTTTCCTGAATGCAGTAATTCAAATCCTTCATTAATAGATTCAAATGGAAGTTTATGACTTATGAACTCGTCTAACATGAGATTATTATCCAAGTATTTTAAAACTAATTCAGGAATACTCTCTTTACTTTTCCATCCTTGAAACAATAATTTTCAATATTTTTAGTAGACATAATATTATACTGATTTATATAATTATCTGGATGAGTAAGTAAACTTATTAAATACCTCCAAATGCAGTTCCTTTCCATGTACGTCCAGTAACAAGTTGAAAAGGTCTTGTAGAAATTTCTTGACCGGCAGCAGCCACGCCAATAATCACGGATACACCCCAACCTTTATGACAAGCTTCTAATGCAGCTCTCTATAAAAGTTAATAAAAATACTTTTTTTTAAAAAAAATCTAATGTATCTTTGTATTTTAATTACCATTGTCTTGACATTTCCGATACATTCAAATGTATAGTCAAGTCCACCATCAGTCATCTCAATAAGAACATCTTGTATAGGTTTTTCATACTTCAATGGGTTTACAAAATCGGTAGCACCAAATAATTTAGCTAAAAAGTTAGGCAAATTATAACAAGGATATTAATGATATTCTGTGACTTCATCTAAAACATTTCTCAACCGTTTATCATTCATGAGCCTCTTTTAACCTTTCACAATTGGCTATTTATTAACACTTAAGTTTTTGAGATCTGAATTTACAGATGATGAGTAAATTTGTAAGTCTAAATTCACAGAAAGTATTTTATTACAATTATTATTGTTGATGAATGTATTTGATGAAAAATTCTTTTCACCAATATAGTGATTTTTAACATTAAATGCTTTGTGTATAAGCTCAGGATATTCTTCCAAGTCAGCCCAGAAAGCAATAGTTTTAAAATATATAAAATTTAACTTTTTTCACTATTACTTTTTTTTCATATATCCCTCATACCTTCTTACATACTTAAGGTTGAGAAACATTGATTTTAATAATAGATAAGAATATGATGAGAACCTAATTCAAATTTGCTCTCATTTATATCCACGCCAATGATTTTCTTTGCACCAGCGGCTTTACAACCCATAATAACTGCCAAACCAACAGCTCCTAAGCCAAAAATGGCACATGTTGAATCTGGTTCAACTTTTGCAGTGTTAAGAGCTGCTCCAAATCCAGTTGAAACACCACATCCCAAAAGACAAATTTTATCAAAAGATGCAGCGGAATCTACCTAAATAATATAATTAAAATAAATAATAATAGTAATTGATAACTAAAAGTATTTTAATAGTAATTGATAACTAAAATTATTTTAATAGTAAGTAAACAAATTGATCTTTTTATAAGTATAAAATAATTTATACTTACAACTAAAAACATAGTTTTTTAAGTTATTTATTTAATTATCATTATTTTGTATGAATAATACTTAATCTAAATAAATAATATCAATCACAATATAAAAATAATATATTACCTTGCATAATGAAATATCTGCTACAACAGTATATTCACTAAAAGTTGAACATCCCATAAAATGGTACAGGGATTGTCCCTTGCAAGTAAAACGAGAAGTATTATCAGGCATTTTACCTTGACCTTGAGTAAGTCTAATTTTACTACAAACGTTTGTTTTTGGAGACAAACAAAATTTACAATTTTTACACTGTGGAATGTATAAAGGAATAACATGATCCCCTAAAATATTATTTTAGTTAATTTTAGCAAATTAACATTAGTGAAAAAATGTTTTATACTACATTTATTAACCTGGTTGGAATTCTTCAACATTAGGACCAACACTTTCAACAATTCCTGCTCCTTCATGACCCAAAATGCAAGGAAAATTTCCTTCTGGATCATTACCATCCATGGTATATGCGTCAGTATGACATATAGCTGTGGCAAGAATTTTTATTCTAACCTCATTTTCCTTTGGTGGCGCTACTTCAATATCTTCAAGTACTAAAGGCTTTTTTGCTTCCCAAGCAACGGCTGCCTTACATTTAATAACCTTAAAAATTAAATTATAACTTATTAATATTTTATATATTACAAAAAAAATATTATTCTCAGTTTTTTACCTTTCCCACAGTATCTGCCATAGTTTTTGAATAATTTCTAGAATTGCAAGAGTACTTGGAGACTAATTATAGTATTGTATTAACTTCTACAACTAAACAAAAATTGTTGTATAATCATAAAACGACAAGGCTACAGGTTTGAAATTAAATAAAATAAAAGTCCATTAGCTTGCATCAGCCATCAATTATTTGATTCTTATCAAAATTAACAATCAGGCATTCAGGCGTATTATAATATAATATATCAGTGCATGGTACCAAAAGAATAATTTTTCAAATAGGTATATTGAATTCGTTCTATCACAAAATAAAAACTTTTTTATGGAGGTCCAGACAATTACCCCACATATAAAATATATTTATATGGGTAATTTGGCTGTTGACATGTAGGAAAGCGTTCTACTGTACAGTAAGTGTTCATTGTACCTCGTCATCAAGTAAGTCTAAAGTCATTGTATAATGATGTAACCTCCCAGGCCATAATACTAATAGGCTGCCCATTAATGTGATGATTTAAATAGAAAAGTAATAACTTTATTACTATAATTATTTTATTATATTATTATATAATTATATAGCTATTATACTTAACTTACATAATGTATTAGTAATAAGTGTAGGTAACTTATACGATATATTGAATTATACAACCAAATAACTAAAATCGCTTTTCTTTATTATATTATCTAGTTTTTTCAATATTTGAAATTCAAAATATTTTTATAATAAATTATTATAACTTATCATTAAACTTTTTTTATTTCTATTAAATAAACTTATGAACAATTTTGTATCAGATTTTCAAACTTAAGATAATTAAGTTAAAAACTTATGAATTTTCTACTATAAGATAATTGCAAATTTAAGCGACTTAGATCAATTGCAAAACAATTTTAAATATATTTATTGATAATATTATTACTGAAAATTGTATTTTATTATTTGCAGCTAAAAGTAGTGTTAGTGTAAACTAATTTTTTAATTTATTAAAGTATATTAAATACTTACTAATATTATTATGATAGGACGTGTTAATTATAAATCATATTATAATATGGGTAAAATTTTAACGTTGATAAGCATCTAAAAATACAATAAAAAATTATGGTGGTTGATACATTTTTTAAGATAGATTTCAATAAAGAGTTGATGTGCGGTCGTCGGTGAGCCATGCTATATATTTAATTTTGTAATTTAGCGCCACTATAACATCTAAAAGTATGGTAAAAACCTACATTAAACCATACCTTACCATATATAATTGAACCAATCAGAACAAAGGAAAATTTCAGGACATAACACGATTTCAAAACTGTAATTTAAGATAATTATTAATCAACTAAATAAGAATTAAGAGTAAATGTTTAGCTTAATTTGTAAGCGTGGAGTGTAGACTTTGGACCTGCCTTTTAATGAAGCGAAAACATCAAAATATAATGGATAATGTGTATTTTATAAACGTTGGTAACATTCGAGTAATCGAGTGCGTGTCCTGAAGATTGAACTAAATTGCAATATTCAATTGAGTCATTACTTATCAGTGTATGCATGTCCGAAAATATGTTGTCTAAACAATATTTTAGCTGAAAATAAAATAGCATAAAATTTAAAATACTTAGCGAGTAATGAGCATAAAAATCATATTTTACGAAAAAAGTTAATTATAAGAAAATATTAACGAAAAAAACTATTTAAGCAATTTCAGTGGAAAAATTTCAAATTGTATTTTAGTTTAATTGTTACACTCTATACATTAGAGACGCACTCAACGTGTTAAATTGTCAAAATTGTATAAATATGTGAGAAAAATGGAATGATTGTGAAATTTATAAAATCATGAGTTTATGATAAAATGTAAGTAATTTTGTCAAAAACCTTGTGAAACGAATAATTCACTTGCCAAAATCAATATATTGTGTTACAATAAATATATGTATTATATCTAAATTCGAGTCTTGATTATAGCTTAGACAGGATTTAATAGTATTAAAATAAGTCGAAATGGCAATGAAATATAAGTTATAGCACAATAAAATAATATAATTGCAATAAAAAGACATGAAAACTACAAAATAAAAATTATAAATGATAAATTTAATTAAATACATTTAATTTAAATACTCTTCTTTAAAACAGTATTGAATGTATATTCAAAATGTCGATTGTATATTTGTATGATTGAAAATGGTGAAAATATTGAGTTGGCTTCTGTATTGACATTTGGCAAAGACAGCTATAATTAAAATTTCAAGGTATAAAGTATACCATTAGTAGGTACCAAAATAATATCATGATACATTAATTATTCATACGTTTTAAAAATAATAAAAAGTTAACCGTGAACCTATAAACTAGGTATAATTGATTTGTATACAAGGAGTACAATTTAGTAATTACAGTTGGAAATTAAGGACTACGACTATCACGTATGGAATTCTCGTTGGATTCTAGTGAATTGTTTACCAAATCAAAAATCAGGACATCAGGTAATAGATCCTGTATAATTTAGTAACTATCTATATGATGAAATATTTGTACTAAAATTTGTAATATCTATGCATATTCGCCGAGTTATTCGATATTCCGATTGTTGAATAATTGTATAATATAAGCTTTATTATATTATATATATATATATCTAAAAAATACTTATGAAGTTGAAAACTTTCTGGTTTTATAATATATATATATATATATATATATATACTTATAAAGTTATAAACTTTCTGGTTTTTATAATCTGTAGCCACTAGCCTGTAAGTACAAAGTAGTTAATTATAATTTCTAATTTGCTATCTCTAGAGAGAGTTCTAGGAACTAGGAAGTAGGAAATATTTTTTTTTTATGATGTGCTTAATGTTTATCTTTAAAACTGATTTCCAGTTGCAGTAAAGTGACGATAAAAAAATGTTGTGCAATGTTGGACTAACTGTGACCTACTTATCATCATAGTAATATTTTATCTTTTTGTTTTCATTATTTAAAAAATATTTATTTTATTATTTGTAATTTTATTCTTTAAAAAACATTAATTTTGTTAATACATTATTTGTAATATAATTTCTATTTAATATGTATATTTTGTACATAATTTCACATGTTGTTTACAACATTCCCTGTTCTGAATGACTTTGGACGCGTCAATATCTTAACTAGCATACCCCGGGCATAAGGTAAATACTATTTATGTTATGCATATTATTTAGATTCATTTTTCAAGTACAAAATTTATAATGCGATATTCGGTATTATTTTTGTTTTAGAATGGCACAAACAAGGCGCGTGCCAGTCTTTGGTTCACGGCCACCTTGTGCATACCAATCCCGACTTGATGAACGTAGTTTACAAATACGTATGACTAGAATGGAACGAAACAGAAAATCAGATAAACCAGAAGATTTTGTTTGCTATGAAGACTCAGACGAAGAAGAAGAGAGTACTATGTCATTATGTACTATGCTAAACTCTTCATATAATTTTGTTGATTATATAAGAAATCGAGAGTATGGAATGCGAGAGTATCGTTCAGTTAATCAAAATCATGGTACAAGGCATATTCTCACTCATGACTTATTCAAAGAACGGTCTATACCTTTAAAAACAATGAATAAAGTTTTTTGTTCACAATGGCTTAGCAGTAAACAAATTGTCTTTGGTACAAAATGTAATAAAGTAAGCACACTTTAAAATTTCTAATATATTTCAATAGAAATTATTTTAATTTTAGCCTTTTAAAAATTATATTATTACAACTACTAATAAATATAATTTTAATTTTAATATTAATAATTACTTTTAAGTTATCTATTTTATGTTGATACTTATCAGTCCAATATTAATTTAAAAAAAATAATTGCAAAAATTACATAATAGATTTTTATTGATGAAATATCAAGTTTTTTTTCTTTATTTTATTAAAATGAACATTTAAAAATTAAAATTATAAAAGGTACTGGTATATTATTGCCACGCCCATGCTTGTGAATCCTTGCCACAAATATAATTGATATATTATATGCAATAGTAATAATATCTATTAATAATTATTATTTATAGGCAGGACTAAAACAAAATTAGTTTTTTGTAATATTTTAAACAATTTATAAAATAAAATTAATTTAATTTATAATATTGCTTTGTTTTAATTATAATGTAGCATCATTTGTTTATTATCTACTCCATTTTTGTATATACTGTAATCTACAAACAAAATGTTACAAAATTACTATGCAATTATTTTAATTATTATTTTTAAAACATTTATGTATAAAATGGTTTAAACAAAACCACTTTTTAAAACACACTTGTATCCTGCTTATAGGTATACTATTTGTAATTATTATGGGTGGTAGAATAATAACTAGGCAGAGTATTATGAGAGATATTATGTTAACTTGCACAGGTTGGGGAATAACAAGTCAGTACCTTAAACAATTAATTTTATAATTTGATCATAATTGATAAAATTTGTAAATAAGTACTTATATTTTTTGTATTAAATAATAAAAAAAGTAGATATTTAAATAAATAATATTTTAATTTATTGACTATTCTTAAATTATACTCAAAAAATAATTTGTATCTTAATTATTTATTAACTATCAATTAATTAATCCTATTTAATATACTTTTATTTTATTATTTTTATTAGTTAATGGTTTATAACGTAAAATCACATGAACTGGATCAAATACCATCCATAAAGGGACGTATAGACGAAGCAGTTGATCAACAAAGTGGTATTCATTCATTGAAAATTAATCCATCCAAAACATTATTGGCAACAGGAGCATATAATTCTAATGAAATTGCTGTGTATAGATTGCCAACATTAGATCCAATTGTTTTAGCTGAGGTAAACAAAATTAAAAAAGTTATATATGACTATTATTTACATTATTACTTAATTAGGGTGCTCACAAAGATTGGATATTCGACATTGAATGGTTGGATGATGAGTTTTTTGTCAGTGGATCACGTGATACCAAACTTGCTTTATGGCAAGTTCAAGATAAATATCAAGAAAAGTATGATTCTGATGGTGACCTTATACAACCAGTTACTCAATTTCTCAACCCTGCAGTTATAAGAAGCTGCAAAACAGCTCAAAAAGTTCGAGCGATCACATTTAATAAGAATTTAAAAGAAATGGTTACATTGTCATTAAATGGATATGTTCATGTTTGGGATGTTGAACGTTTTAGACAAGTAATTGAAATTTTATTTTTTTTTAAAACTTCATAATCAATCTATTGAAATATATTCTAAAAAAATATTGATTATTTAATTTAATAGATAGAAAAATATTCTAACTATAAATATTGTCATTAAAAATAAACTTACATTTAAGATCAAAAAATAAAATGTTCAAGAATACATTTATACAATTTTATATTTTTACATATTTTTATCTTATTTTGCATAACAGAGATTTTCAAGAAGATTATCATCATGTCAGGACAATGTCTGCATGGCTATGAAAAATGATAGTAGTTTATACGCTGTTGGATGTCGTTCATATACACTATTACTTGATTCAAGAACTTTACATACTATAAAGAAAATCCCTGCTAGATACAGTGGATGTGGTTTGTATATTTTAATACTTTCTTATCTAATATTAATTTTTTTTTTCCTTACAATATATTTTTTCAAGTTAATTTTTAAAATAGAAAAGATTTTTATTTTTATTAAAAATTTTAATAATTAATATCTATACACTTGTTTGTACAATAATTAATTTTTATATTAAATTAAATAGCTGTGAATGGCAGGGTTCACTCAGTAGTACCACCTAACAAAATGAAAAAAATATGACGTTTTGATAATAAAACTTAAACTGAATTTATTAGAAATGTTTTAGAAACGAGTATAATTTATATAAGTATTTCCTAATTTAATTATTTATTTGTTGTGTTGCAGGAATTAGGTCTTTAAGTTTCCAAGATAATGTAATTACAATTGGAACAGGCGTTGGTGTTATAATGTTTTATGATATACGAGCAGGAAAATACTTAGAATCCAGTATTAACTCCAGTAGAGCAGTTGTTTTAAAAACAAGCCGAGGTTATGTTGTAAGTATTATTATTTATAATTTATTTATAATTTGGTAATTTATAACATTTTTATCAGTATCCTGATGAAGATTTTATGGTGGATCAAGGGTTTCAACAAGTCAAATATACACCAGCAATTTATACACATTGCTATGATTATTCAGGAACAAGATTATTTTCTGCGGGTGGACCGTTACCAGCTAATTTATGTGGCAATTATGCAGGCTTATGGCAATAATATTATTACAATTGATTGTTTAAATATTGTTTGTAGTATTCTTATACTACATAAACTATTTTTACCAACAATGGATGAAATATTTCAGTATTTTGTGAGTGGCATTTCTTGAATTGTTAAAACTATGCGCAAAATATTGAACTGTATAATTGTACAAGCAAATTAATTTTGCTTTGTTATAATTAATATTTTATCATATTGATTTTGAGGTTTGAACATGAAACACTGAGTTTTTATGAAGTATATCATGTTCTAGGAGTAAGAACTAAGACTATACTTGGCTTGAATGAGTGTTTTTATCTAGTGATTTTATTTAATTAAACATCTTCATAATTAATTTAAAAATAAATAATTTTTAATGTATAGCAATTGAATATTATAGTTAAAAGAACATTCATTCTTCTTGTATAAAAATAATCAACTACTATATTTCTTTTTCATTTGGTTTGGTTTTTAATAATATTTCAAATTATAATTAACAACCTTAGAAATAGAAAACAATATTTATTATTAAAGTATTAATATATTCCTTTCTACATCAAATACAACTTTTAGAAATGATAAATTAATTTCAAAAATATAAATAAAATGTTTTAATTTTTTATGTATGTGCAATTTATTTATGTGTTAAAATTATTTAGAGAATATTGGTTTTGTATATAATATATAAAAATAATTTACTTAAAAATTGAATCAATTTTTATTACATGTAACGCTAAATTCATGAAATCAATAACGCTAACGTTATATAAAATCAACAATTATTTAATGACAAAATTTATTAAACTGAAAAAAATGATTACTGTTTCATGAATTGGATATTTTTTTTGTCAAATGCTTGAATTAAGAAATGCATTATTTGATGATACTGCAGTTCTATAGATAGTAGTCACTAATTCAAAATAACTAAATAAATAAAAAATTATTAGCTGGCCATACCCATTGACTGATGGTTAATAATTCCCTGATTTAGATATAAAGTTAATTATTTTTTGCGTATTATAGGACAGTGCATTTCAAGTACATATTCATTTCATGTAATAAATACTTCAAAGGTGAAAATTTTATTTTACATTTTTAGTGTATTTTCAAGTAATTTTATTAATTATTGTTAGTGCATATATTAATATATTGTATAAGCATTTAGTATAAACTCAAAATATTTTATGAAGAATTATTGTTTTCATTATATGAATAATTGGTCTTTTGGAGATGTGTACGCTATAATCAAATATTATTAAACTATAGAATAATAAATCTTCTATGACCATAATAAGAACTTAAGATCGTTATTGTTTTAAAAATATTTAGATGATTTGAAGCTATTCAAATTGCCATTCTACAGTACCTTTGTTGATATTGGCCTAATGATATTATTGATATTTAAGTTAACAATTATATAATTTATTATATTTAATAATATATCATACAGTATAATACATTTATGTGTTTAACTACAATTTCTGATTTTATGAATTTGATGCAACGTAATAGCACTTAATGAACTTGATTACTTAAGTAAAAATTGTTAAAAGATTTGTAATAAATTTATTCAGTTACAACATTTTTTGTAGTAAGTATATTTTGTGTTTAATATATGAACTTTGTCTTAAAGAAATTCATGGGAAATAATCACTAAACACTCGCACTGTATTGTCTGTGTTTGAAACAATTCGCCCTATCTTTATGTTTACCTAATGCACAAATTCTTGTCATCCAATACAAATATATAATTTGACTTAGGTAGTGCATGTCTGGTGTCTGCTAAATTGACACTGTCGCACTACTTTTACTTAACAATATGTATATATTACTGTTTCAATTTAAGCACATTTAATGTGTTGTTACTTTGAGGCCCAAAATTTTATTTGCTGCAACATGCCTGGATAACAATATTTTTATTGGGAATTTATATGCTCATTGATGTAGAACTGAATTTACCTCTATTTATTCGTTAAAACTAAATAATCAAAAATTAAATAAATCGACAAATATAATATTAATTGCATTACAAAATAAACAAAAATAATTAGTTTGATGTATGACAAAATGAATTACAATATCATTTTAGATGCAAGAAAATAATGAAATGCAGAGATAGACATGATTTTGTAGGTTATTAATAAAAAAATGTATTTTCTGCACTAGTTGACATGGGACATATAACAGACTTGTGTAAAATTAAACCTTAAAAAAATAAACAAAATACTACTAACTGACACTCATTTAATAATTATAAATAATTAGTAGATAAACGGATTGGTCAATTTCATGTTCATACATAAACAGCCATAAATGTAACTTATAATTCTAATAAGTATATTATTATTAAAAAAAAAAAATATCTAAAATGTGAAACTTTGCTATTGTTCACTACAAAATAAATACTTAATAATAATTAATTAATATTGATTCAAATACAATTTTTTTAGTTACAATATTCCATCACATATTTAAATGTATTATTAAAGTAAAGAAATCGTCCAGTTTTGAGCTATTCCGACAGCAGGCTTCCGCACTGTCAATACTTGATTGTGAGTATTGTATAAAACAGTTAATTCTGATAAACTACCACCATTGACCTGTATACTGGCTTTGGTGAATACATTAGGAATACCAACAATCATGACTTTTTCAATCCATGATTTAGTATTGAAATCTTCACAGTGTAAACATTTTGAGATCAACTGGTTATTGATGTATTCATATTCAATGTAGATAAAATGTCCATTTCGATATTCAAAACTTTCCTCGTCATCAATATACAATGATCCCTTAGCTATAGCTTTCAAGTTAATTGCAACAATTAAAGTATACGGGTCGTCCTTCATTAAGACAGATGATCGGCGAACACGTTGCTTAGTAGGAACTATTGTACCACCGCGTTGATACACAGGCACCTTGTTGATTGGCGCTGGTATTTTCATCAGCCCATTAGTTTTGATAGGATGGTAAGTATCTTGATCATACCAAATTTCTTCTTGACCAGGGAAATAACAAGTCAACTCTTGTACATTTTGATCCAATACAGGACACACCAACAAAACATCACCAACCATAAATTCATTATCGATGTAGTTCAGTTGTTCTTCATGAGGGAACTCAAAAAATAATGGTCGTATAACAGGGGCTCCGGTTAATTCATGATTCTTAAACAATGAGTACCATAACGGTAACAATGTATACCTCATTCTGACGGTATCACGGATCAAAAATGTAGTCTGTTCATCAAACAACCACGGTTCTCGACGTTTTGTATCTATGTGAGCATGACCTCTGAAAAATGGCAAAAATGCACCAGTTTGATACCAGCGGATCAATAATTCTTTATCGGGGTTATTAAAGAATCCACCCACATCCGCACCACAAAACGATATGCCTGAAATTGCTAATGAGAGACACATTGGTAAAGATATTTTTAAATGACTCCAATCAGCCATATTATCACCAGTCCACACTGCAGCAAAACGTTGAGTACCAGCAAAATGAGATCTGGTCAAAATGAATGGTCGTTTTTTACCATTTGATCGCTTCAGTAGACCATCATAAGTGCTCATGACCTGCAACAGTCCATAAATATTATGTATGTCTCTGTGTTCATAACCTCCATGATGAATACAATCCTTTGGCATTGTCACTTCTGGTCCATTGAAAACAGAAGGCTCATTCATATCATTCCATATAAAAACGTCTTCAGTAGGACCAATAAAATTATCAATAGAATAACGAGAAGCATAATAATCTTGTACTTTAGGATTCATGAAATCCAAATAACTAGAAGACCCTGGCCAGCACCAACCTTCGTATACTTCACCATCCTTATTCTTCACATATAAATCATTATTGAGTGCATCATTATGTAGAAAGTAGTTGGGATCACGTTTGATGTGTGGATCAATAATAGTCACCAACTTTCTTCCTTTGCTAGTTAAATTATTCACCATTTCTAAAGGTTCAGAAAATTTAACTGGATCCCAGGTAAAATATCTTTTACCATCCGTGTATTCAATATCTAACCACATGACATCCATAGGTATGTCATGGACATCAAAATTTGTTTCTACATCATGAACATCTTTTTGATCATTGTAATTCCATCGACACTGATGGTAAGCTAAAGAAAATAATGGAGGTAATGGAGTTGTTCCTGTCAGTGAAGAATATTGTCTGGTTACATCTAGAGGTTTAGGACCCAACATGATAAAAAAATCAATAATACCACATTCAGACATAAAATGAGCTCTAGGTACGTCTTTATCAGTTGACGATCCTGAAACTAAATTTACTATTGACTCCACAACTGATGTGTGTTCAGTATTTCCTTTTACACCTGCAATGTCTACCCATGTTTCAGCAGCATTTAACCAAAACACCCCAACACTGTTCTTTTTTCCATGTCCCATTAAAAATGGAACGGCTCCATACAAT
Organism: Melanaphis sacchari; assembly: GCF_002803265.2. Lineage (NCBI taxonomy): Eukaryota > Metazoa > Arthropoda > Insecta > Hemiptera > Aphididae > Melanaphis > Melanaphis sacchari. The sequence continues at coordinate 131,875 of NW_020271269.1, read as the reverse complement.
GCCATTCCATTATACAATTCATATTCAAAAACATCCAAATTATAAAATCGATATGGGTCATTACCACTGGTACCTTTCAAAGCTAAGCTATCAGCATGTTCTGGCAGTCCATACAAAGAAGTAGACGAATATAATTTGAAGTCCATTGAAACTGCAGAAGGTCCACGGGGTTTAGAATCTTGATGTTCTTTAAAGTATTCTTCCCACGATCCAATTTCATTGTCTGCAATTGATTCTGGTTTAAGTTGATAGTGCTCAAATTGCATTAGATTATCATGATTCACTCCTATGGTCAACTCTTCGTTGACATAAACATCCAATTTAAATGGAGCTATTGTGATATACACCTTAATAGTTTTACTTAATTCTAATTCAACAGTTGAAGCATTTCGAGCCATAATCATTGGCTCTGTAATTGGTTCAGATACAAGAGCATGCACTGGTTGAAACCTGTTAAACATTTGATTCCCATCTTTGTTGATGCGAAGACGAAGTGTACTATCCTTAAGACCATCCAGCCGCATTCTTAATAAAACATCTTCAAACTTTGTATTTGTTATCAAGGCTTCAAAGTATTTATCCGTCAATATAACACTATCGGGTACTAATTCAAAGGCGGATTTTTGATTTTTGTCCATAGAACGACAACGTTTACAAAAGTTGCTTTGTTCACATGTCTTAAAATTACCACGGTCAACTGAATACACAGTTGAACCGAAAACACACACCAAAAAAAGTATAACGTTTAAAAAACTACTCATTTTATATTCAAACGTGAATTATAGGTTTACTAGAAATTATACAAAATTAAGTTAACAGAGTACACACTGACATTGTCCTAAACAAAAGTCGTTTTTGTTTAAGTAAATTTTAAAATGCTATTGTATTAAACACTACTTAACTTGTAATAAAATTCGACAATTTCAAGTATTATGATTCACGAAAATACAAAATTGTCTTCCAACTCTTTATACTTATCTTGGTTATCTCGGAACTCCGGCTGTCACTAATACATTTTAGTTCTTACGCTAAAAAATTGTATTATCATTTATCAAATACAACGCAGAACGTCTACAAAACTACAGACAATAAACCTAACCTAAAAATGCTCAGGACAAAATTAAATACATTTTTATTTAATCCATGAAGATTATATAGAAATATTGTTAAGTATTTTTTTAAACGTTAATTGTTAATTGTACTTTAAATAATGTAGGTATGTTATTGTATGTTAAATACTTAAATGAATCACCTTGTATTGAATGTATTAGTGTATACTGTATTAATATTTAATAGACAACAGTGTACAAAAAAAAAAAATACAATAATACAATAATACATCATAGTATTTGCTTATAGAAAATAAAATTATTATTTTCAATGCAATATACACTTAAAAATTCAATTGTTTAAGTAAAGATGCCAATTAATTTATTATTTAAGTAGGTTATTGAATTATTTTGGAAATATTTAAAAGTATTTTAGTTTAATAGCAACATTCAATAAATATAAACCTAATACCTAGGACTTATCAATATTAGTAGCTTATTATTTTTACACTTTTTATACTCAAAAGTATTTTACTAAAAAAATTGAGCCAATTACTTAATAAATATTTGTTATTAAATTTTAATTTTTAACCATCAACTAAAATGAATGTTTACTTGAATTCATGATTTTATCAATCAGTGATACATTAAACCTTTAAGGAATATTTCATTGCAGATTTCAAGATCTAAAATAAAACCACAGATAAATAAATATTATTTGTGGTATACATGTATTTATGTTGTCTTATTTATCTGTAAATTAAACTTATTTTAACCATGACATATACACATAACAACTAATATCTGATCAAATATTTATTAAATTCATAGATTTATTTTTACATTATATATATAATATTTTTACACAGTAATTATAAATTATAAATTAAAAAAAATACATCATATATAAAAATAATATATTATATATTTTTAACTTTAAACTTGAATGCGTTTAATAAGTGTTTTTAAAACTTCATTTTCTGGAAGTAATTCTAATTGATTAACCAAATCCTCTGAAAAAAAAAAGAAAGAATACAAATTAATTAATCAATAATGATTTATATTTTAGAAATAGTTTAATTTGTCTTACGCTTATTTCCAAAAATAGTATCAGATATTATAGCAGCATGTATGCTCTGAGTTAATCTTTCTACTACTATTTCAACAGCTTGCATTGAAGCTTGATCGTTTAATCTGAATTAAAAAAAATAAAAAATTAACTTTAAAAATTTAAGAATAGGTTTATACATTTTATTCCATTTTCTTTATAATTATTTAAAGATTACTAAACAATTAAAACAAAATGTAAAATAATTACTTAATAGTCTCGTCAATAAGATCTTTTAGTTGTTGAGGTATTACGGAATGAACACTTAAAGTATAGGGACGAGTAATTCTTGGATTTTGTTCTGAATATACTTTCCAACCTTGCATAACACTTTCAATCAATGCACAATGGAGTTCAGAGTATAGTTCTAAGTCTTTATTATTTTTCACACAAAGCGGAGCAAAGAAACACCACCTGAATAAACCTAAGAAAGGCAATGTGGCTGCCATTGGAATTGCACCGCTGGGCAATGCACGCTGTAAATCTGTGTAATGTGCAGTGAAACATAAACACGGATCAGAATTGATCCACCGTACAACAGTTTCTAATACAATACGAGGTGGCTCTTTGAAACTCATACTTGTGTCAGTAGTTTCTAAAATTAAATAAAACATTATTTATACTATTAATAACTTAGGTATTTACTGAAACTTTTAGTCACTTTTAAGTACTTATAAGTTATAGTTAAAAAAAAATTAATTTTGATTTTTTCTTTTGTCAGTTTTAAAATTTTAAAGGAAAAAAAATTATTTATATATTTTTAATATTATTATTATATTATTTATTACTTGTGTTAAAATAAAGTTCCGATAATGAAGTCATCAAATTGGCAGTGAATAATGGAGCATTTTGTGGTAATAAATGTAATGATGAGCAGTCTGTACTTATAAAAGTAAAAAACTTTTTTACAAGTCCATCAGCCAATTGAGAACTGTACTTCGACGAACAACCTAATTGTTGCATTTGTACACCAGCAGATTGTAATATGAGATTAGAGTAAGTAGAAATGGCCAATGATACTAAGCTCACTAACATATTTGTTCGCTGAGGAGGTGCACCAAATTGGGGAAACAAAGTCATAAATATAGCATTGAGAGCAGTATCTCCACAACAATTATCATTATCTGGTTTAATTTTTGTCTTATTGAAGTATTCGCAAATCATTACTAATAGCTCTAAGTACCTGATTCGAGACATTGGCTATAGATAAAAATAAAATGTACATAAAAATTAATCAAAACTTCTAATAAATAAAAATAGTTTTATAAATACTTTGGTAGATTTTCCTTCTTCATTTGTTTCACAAAATATGAACTCTGATATTAAATCCATTGCAAGATCTTCATTTAAATGCTGTTTACGAGATGTCTCACCATTAATAATTGTCTCTAAAATAGTAATAAATATACTTTAGTTTTAGACATTTCTCTAGTACCACACATATTTATTTATTTATTTAGAATTCAACGGAACTAGCCCTTTAACAAAATTGAAAGTGGTAGATAGACCAATAATGTATATATATTGATGTTGTTGTAAAATTATTATTCAATTAATTATAATAGATAGGTATTGAATTCAATCAATTTTTTGTTCAAATAATAAAACCAAATAAGTTAAAAATAAAAATAAACTATTGTCATTATTTTAAATACTTTGATTGATTTTAATACAATAATACTTACGTATTTGATTTAATGCATTTTCAGTAGAAAGAGGAAAACCAAATTTCCTTAGATTAACTTTGACTTCGTTATAATCCATTTGTCCTCTCTAAAACAAACTAATATAATATACAATATTATTATTAGACGCTTGTACGTACTTTTAATTCTTTTTGTTTAAGAATATTTAATTATAAGCTTTTATTTATATAGCAATTAATATTATTCTATAATATACCTAATATTTGATGGTATATCTTAACTATACAAATATTATTTTGTGCCAACCATGATATCTAGGTCCTTATCCCTTAAACAGTATGATATACCTACTTAATACAAATTATAATGACTATTTTAAAATTGCTTTAAAAATAAATTAGTAATTACTCACTTTATAGTAGGTATAAGTATTAAGTCTGTACTGTTTGATGTTTATACTGTTTATAGTATCTAAATTATTATCAAAAAAATTGTTATTAGAATTTACAAAATATATTTGCAATCTGTATAACAATTATTATTATCACTGTTTATTATTATCTATCTGTGATATGTATTGTTTACTACGAAAGCTAAAGCCGGTAGATAACTATCACAGATAATGTATTTTAAATCTACGTTTATATAGGTTTAAGTATTATAATAGTCTTCTAAGACCATGATTTTATTTGAAATACCTATTATTTATGATAACTAGAGCCCAGATTTCAATGCAAGTTTCAAAGTGCATCTTGTTTTGGTTGATCTTGGAAAATGCTTTTCAAGTACATAATTCATTTCATGTATCAAGTGCTTCAGAGACGAAGCTTTTATTTTGCATATTACAACGTTTGCATTTTTAGAACATATTTTAGCATTATTGTTTTAGTTTTGTTGACTTTAATGCATAGCTATTCAATATATTATATACTATTCAAAATATTAACAAAACATAATTTTTTTTATTGTTAAGTTGTTTTCGTTTAATAGGTTTATCGAGTTTCTTCATACACATTGTCAATAATTCAATTTATTTCGATTCAATTGTTATCTTATTTATATTATTACTTAGAACTTAACATAAATCTTAATTTATATTGTGGTATGTTAAGAATGAATAATATTGCACTAAAAGATATGCGTACAGAGGTAGAGTTGCCAGTCTGGAAAAGGAAATTTTCCAGATGGCCTAGTAATTTAATGTTAGAATTTAACTCCAAAACTTATAAATTTGTCAACAATTTGTTTGTATTAAAACTAAAAACTATGTAATTATTTCAGGGGCGGATCCAGAATTTTCCAAGAGGGGGACAGGGTCACACATTTTGTGGATCAATTATATAAGTAGTCATATAGGTCTTCCGATTTTTCGTCAAACTTTTAGTTTCACTAAAAAAAAAGCTGAACTGCAGTATATTATGTGTTATGTATTTGAATCAAAGGTACTAACTTTTTGGTTAATTGTTCTACCTACCTTCAATCAGACAAATACAAATAGGAACAGTGTGTTTATTATTCGCTTAAGTACTCCACATTCTATAGTTACTAATTAAACACAACACGGCCAGTCTGACGGCGAATTCGTGTGCGCTATTTAATACTTAGAAATTTAACTTATGAACTTGATATTTCTGGTCGGAGTCTTCTTCACGCTGGATTCTACACCTGATTGGATTGATAATGTGTCCAACAAATCGATGATAAGACAGTAGATTTTTTTGATTCTTTATTTTTAAAGACTGTGACTTCATCTTTTTAGCTATTTCACTGACAGTAGGTAGATATTGAAATCCCCTATCATCAAATTTACAACCTAGTAATCTAGTTCAAAGTCAAGGTAATGTTATTATTACCTAATCTCAAAAACTAAATTAATTATTAGTAAAACAAAAATAAAAGTAGTCATTGGTCGTATAGTCTCTCATTAATGTCACCACTGAATTATTATTTACTTAGAAAGTATATGAAAACACATTTTTATAACAACAAATAATAACTATGTAATATTTAAATAAAAAACGGATACAATATTCATTTAGATAATATAGTAATAAAAATTAAAACTAATACAATTCATATAACATAACATAAAAACCTATTTATTACAACATTTTTAAATAGATTAAATTAAATAGAGAATAAATAATTATATTTTTTGTATACATAAATATATAATGTTATTGAATAAAATAATTTTTGATAATATGAAATAGGTACAATGAATAATAATGAAAGTATAATTTAAACATAAACAGAATTAAACAATTCAATTATTTTATTAAAAATGAATCTTATTAGAACAATTTTAAATACTTATTTTTTTTGTACATTTAATTTTTGATACATATATTTCATAGATAATAATTAATACAGGGCTTTATAAAATAAATATAATAATTATAGCTTATATGATGAAACATGAACAAATATTATCAGATATTCCTCTATTAACCTGGTAATAAAACATAAAAATTATACGCATGTAATGACAAATATTTTTTGTTCCAAAGTAGTAGTTTTTTTATTTGTAACTTAAATCAATCAAACAAACAAATTAAATATAATTTTGGTTACAATTATAATTTTTTTTAATTTTTATAATAATTAATAATATTTTTATGGCAAAACTGAATTATACATTAAAAAAAAATAGTTTTGTATTAATAATGTTATAAAATATCTTATTTTAAAGTCATGAACTACTAAGTTATATTTAAATACAATGAAACATGGTTAATTTTCTTGGATTTTTAAGAAATATAACAATTTTTAATGTCAATTATATATAAAAATAATAACATTATATAAAAAACATCTGTTTCATTCAGAAAAATGGTACAAAAATATAATTTTGATTAACTTACTGAAATTTAAATATTATAAATAGACAATATTTATAACATTTCAACAATTAAGAAAAAATATATTTGACAGTCAAAAAGTTATGACAATATTTGACATAAGTAATTTGAATTGTATCAAAAATAACAATTTTTTTTTTTTATAAAAAATAATGAATAGCACCTTAGGAACAATTTAAAATGCATACAACAAAACAAAATTTTTTCTAAAATAAATATCAATAAGATTTTATTTTATTATTTCACAACTTTCTTTAGTTTATTTGTATCAAACGTACTTATAGAAGATAATAAAGCCATTCTCTGATTACTTGATTCTGATGAAATAATGGGGATAGTTGTTGTAGATGGTGGTGGTGGTGGTGGAGGAGGTGGTGGAGGGTTGGACACTGAAGATGATGAATTAACAACGACTATACAAAATATAATAATAACAGGTAAGTTTAAAATATCGTAGTTTGAAAACCAAAAGATAATTGTCATAAAATATATTGAAATTTAAGAGGAAGTGTACTCGTATGTGTTGTCTCCATCTTACACACATGACATACTACATTTTCGTTCACCAGTTTCAATAATGTACTTTTAGTTTTGATATTAGAATGAATTGATCTATTATCAAACTTTTAAATAAGAACATTATCTATATCCTCTTGTTGGTTTTTTATGATATTTTAATTGTTTAAGTGAGTTTTGAAAAACTAAATTAAACTTCTATATATGTTTATTCACTAATTTATACTAGGTGATTCATTTATGATAAAACATTATTATTTCAAAAACCATTTATTTTAAAAATTGGTTTTAATATAATTTGAAATCATCACAAAACAATATATTTTCAATTTTTTATTGTAATCATTTTTTAAGATTATTTTTATATTTTAAAGCAAAATAATACTTGGATTATTTGATTTTCTCAAGCTCATAACTTTTTTTCATGTATATTTAATTTTAATGATACTATTGAATAGTTAGAAAGTAGAACTCTTGGAATTATACTCATGATTATAATTATTACAATACATTAATATAATAAAATAAAATGTATGTTATACTCACTACTATTTTGTATATCAGATCCAGTAGAAGTTAATGTACTGTTACTACTGGAGCTATGTGATCTATTAGTGATGTCGAGTGAACTATTATTTTTAATTGAATGAAAATCCTTCAAAATAATAATAATTAGTAAATCTTAAAGAAAAATTATTTTGTTATCCACTTACAAAATGTCTTGATTGTGTCACTTCAGAACATTTTTCTGGGTCATGGATGATTTTATAAATTTTTTTATGACGTTTTTCTAATGCAATCTATAAACTTAAAACAATTAGAATCTATAAATATATTAACTTGAAACTGTATACATACTTTTTTTTGATCCTCAAAAATTCTAGACATGCATTTTTCTGCGATTAGAATATAATGTTCTTTTACTAATATTGGTATTTTACATTTAAAAAATGATGGATCTTTTTGTTCATCTATCATTCGTGCATGTTTTAAATTTGTAATTATTGAGTTCACACTTGGCATAGGTAACTTTGATGAAGGAGGTGCAAGTATAGTTTTCATTAGTTTTGCTAAAAAATGTTAGAATTAATTATTATACAACTTTTTAATATTTATGAATTGTAACATTTTAACAGTTAGAAAATATTTATAAGATACAATAATTTGAAAGTAAAATGATAACACTGAGAATTACTTGTTGATACTTCTATACTTTTTTATTTATGAAATAAAAAGTATGATCTTACTCAAATTTAATGAGGTTTTTTGAGAAAAATGTTCACAAAAAGGCCTTAATAGGGGTTCATTTTCAGTAAACTCATATAATATATGACCAAATCCATAAATATCAATATCATTTAAGCTTTGTATACGTTTTTTTCCAAGCTGTACTAAAAATGAACGATAATATGAAGGTAATCCTAAAGTACTATTTTCAATGCCAGTTAGTTTAACATTTTCAATATCACAGACTAAAACATTTCCAGAATGCAAATGACCTAGAAAAGTAATTCAATTATATAAACAATAAATTAAATGAATTTAATATTTATTTACCAACCATAAGGGATTTGATTATCATGTAAAAATTTCAATCCATATAAGATCTGTTTAATATAGGATACCATGGTTTGGTCTGGTAAATAAACATGAGGAGAAGTATCCCAATATTTTTTTAAGAAAGGTTGTAAAGGTGTGGTTTGATAGAGCAGATCTCTCAAACTGCCAACTTGAATATTATGAACTGATAATGTATATCCTTCAGGACTTGGCAGTATCACAGGAATGTCTATAAGTGGATGCTTAAAAGAATAATAATGTTATAAAAAGAGTTATAATTATGTTAATTTAAAAAATACTTAACTTACTATTATGCTTGAGATAAATTTTAGTACTGTAACTAAATCCAGTTGTTTCAGTAAAAGGTCAGGACCACATTCAGTCCATGATAATAAAAGTTCTTGTTTTGGATCTTTTTTCCATTTAGATAAAAACGATTTCCTTCTTAAACGCCATCCTATATTAGGTAGTTCTTTAGATAATTCAAATTCTCGATTACCTCTAAGAACCATCCCAACTTTTTGGAATAAGGATTCTAGAATGAAAATTTACTAGTTAATCATTAAATTGTTAAATTAAATATAATATAGTGAATCCATTGTTTAACAATCATCTTTTTGTTTTATTGTTTATTATTAAACAATTCCATTAACAAAATAGCAGGTATAAAATTAACATATTTTATTAATTTTAACTCATATTTAAATCATGTCCGTGTCAAAGGAAAATCCTTGGGTAGAATTTGTTCAAAGTTAATTATAAATATTCTTAATTATGATTTTTTTTTTTTTTTAATAGAATTGTTTTACTTATTGAATTTATATCATGAAGATAATCATGATATAAATATAACTGACTTTAAAAATATTAAATTTGTATAAATATTTTTAGGAAAGATGAACAATACTCAATAAATAAATAATTATTAATTCATATTATTTCAAATTATAATACCTATATTAACATTTTTTATTTTGTTTTAATTTTCTCTTTTAACATAAATATTTTTGAGCTGGGTACATTTACTTTTATTGACTGTTAATTCATAGTTGCAATGGTAACCAAAAAGTAATAAATATAAATATTGGTAATAAAATATTTTAATTTAACGTTAAAGTATCTAGGTTCAAACTTCTCTTTAACAATCGATGGATAATCTAATAACATTTTTTTTAAAGAAAAAATAAAACTAATAAGTTTCTGAAAATTTGGAAGCAATTATTTTTTTAATCAAATTACGCATAAGGTTTATTTTGGTAACTAAAGATTAATGTAATTATGATATTTTAAAAACTCATTAATAATTTTTTTTCTTCAAATTTTTAAAAAAATATGATTCAATGTTTTTAAATAGATATTTGATGATTTAATTTTGACAAAATAAATTTATTAGTAAACATCAATAATATACAATTGACATTAAATGCTTAGTGTTTCATTCTTCATCCGTTTTAAAACATTTTTTCTAACATGTAAACTCTGTACAGCTGCACAAACATTTTTTTTTTTTTAAATATTGTAATACATAGGTCTGTTACTAATTACAAAATTAAATTTAAATAAGGTTCTAATTTTAAGTTTAAAATGTTTCGTTACATCTGAAAATAAATTGCAGATATAATTTCTAATAATTGCAGTTAATAATATTACCTTTACAATATTCACTATATGATTCTGGATCCAAAAAGCTTCTTACTAACAATGAATTTGCTAACATTAAATTCTCAACCATTGTGTTTAAAGAGCTCTGAAAACATAAAAACAAATTTATGAAATAAATTGTAACTATCAATATTACCTACCTATTTATATATGAATTGAACTAATTAATTTTAGATGGAAGTTGTACATTGATTACTAAAAGAAAAGCTAGAATCAATTACTGTACAAATGTACTATAACAATATTTTAAAATAATAAAATTTAAAAATAAATAAAGTATTTTTGCTTAATCAATAGAACATTTAGTACAATTGGTGTGTTATTTTATTTATACTCATTCAAATGCCATAACATATATTAGAAACATAAAAAAATGAAATAAATTGATAAAATTAAAAAAAAATTGTTTACCTATGTTCCATAGAATCACAATAACTTAAAAAAAAATTCATTGAACAGATAATAAAGAATATTTAAGAGTTAAGACTATATTTAAGAAGGTCTTCTTTAAAGTTTGTCATGCATTTATTGCTAGAGAAAGTTAAAACTTGTATAATTTATTTTTTAAAAATAAACATATTAAGATACAACAACATAAAAATAAAACCTGATGCAAGGATAAAAATACTGATCTGTTTTAATAGCCCGTAGCTGTTGAATTATAGTTAAATAGGTATATTTAGTAGATAAAGTAAATAATTTAGAGATATCCAGTATTATATTTAAGTAAAACATTTGACAATACTTGTAAAGCATTTTGTCGTTGCATCACCAACTTTCGATCCATGTTTCCAATGTATTTTTTAGGAGGTAAATCCAAATTTATTTTTGGTGACAACTTGTACAACATGTTTTGAAGTTTAACAAAATCACTATACCGCTTGAATATTTTCCAAGTGTAATCCTGAACGCCGGTGCGTGTCACTTCAATGACATATTCCTTTAACAAAAAACACACATCAGTCAGTACTATTAATGTTCAAGGCGGATCGCATATTTGAAATCGTTTGTTATTAGATTATGCACCGTGTATCCGCTGGTATTCCGTGTATTGAGAATAGTGCATTTCAACGGATGTGTATCGTCGACTTTGTTATTCAAAGTCGTACTGTTCTCGAATATCGACATTGTCACTTTGATTCAACACCGCCGCCGATCGATTCAAGAGCAAGACGCAGAACACGAATGATATTGTTCGGCCATTACAATGAAAAATTACAACTATCTAGAATGTTTAAAATGTTACACAATCCCAGTGGCAGAACATAATAGAGAGATCAATGAGACCTGTAAACTCTGTGACGCACTATACTCTTGATTAGTCGATGGCTATGAATTGTAGTTGAAACCCTAAATGGTACGTAGTTTTAATAAGTAAAAACAACAATTAAAAATTATATTGTTGTTAATGTTATCACTTATCACAGCAAAATAATACACTCCTTGAAAGTTATTTAACTCGAATCACTTCAACTACTGTGATTTGACTGTGATTGTACATGTATATATTATGTACAGACAAATTCGTGTGAGACATATCTGTATATTATTATCATAGAATAATAGTATTATCGTTATAATTTAGATAAGGTAAAAAACACATGGTGCTCGCGATAATGGAGGAATTCGTTATAATAACACAATTTTATGTTGGCCGCAAATCGTATTACCGTCATGTCGATTGTCGATTGGTGAGGTCGAGGTCGCAAGATTTATTCAACGACTCTACGACTTTAGATCGTTTGATCAATTATATTATAGATCTGTTATTGCGCAATTGCACGTCAACTATCTTATGTTTTATAATAGAACTTATAAGTATTCTATTCTTATAGAAGAATTATATCTATACTACGGTAGTACTGTGTAATTCGTTCCCACATTTAGTATATAACTCATCTTGATATGATTTATAAACATTTTATGTTAGAGCCGGGCAGGGTAATTGCCAAATTTATTTTGTATGTGTGATTTTAATCTCATTAATTAAACTTATATAAAATATAGTTCGAAAATCAATAGGTAAACCATTTTTGATCAGTTTTTATTTTTTTTTTATTACCTATAATATGAATATTATGATTACAGGGTATAACTAAAATAATTGTTACTAAAAGTCTGAATACACAGATTTCCAAATTCTAAGGACAGCATTTTTTTTCGAGTAATCTACAATTTATACAATTTAACACAGTTAGTATATATGAGATGACAAAAATCAATAATTTGGTTGCGTGATTGAAGAGTCAGCCATTAGTGACACTTAGCTTTGAGTTAATTGAATCAGATTAATTAGGAAAGATCTCTCTCATTATGATCATACAATAGCTAATACTATAAAATTCTGAAATCTAATAATTTGTAATAAATAGGGTTATAAACTTAAACGTTTAATAAAAAGTACTTTTTTTTTTAAACTTAATTAAAAACATTTATTTACTCTGAATTCATGATATCAAACTCAAATAGTGAAAATTATTTATTTTTTTTCAACTCTGTTTTTGCCACGCCCATGTTTTGGTTTTTTTATATTTGCTACTGGTTTTTCAATAGTTTCTTGAACCTCTGCATTTTCTGCATCAACATTATTTAAATCATTTTCATCTTCATTATCTTCAGATTCATTATTTTTGGGAATAATATTTGAAAATTTTTTTAGTTTTGCAACAAAAAATCCATCCATATTATGAGTATGCGGGTAAAAACGCCTTGTAAGTTTCATTGTAGGGTGAAACCTTAAACAATAACAAATATATTAGAACATAATATAATTATGTAGTTTAAATATATGTTTTTATATTTAAAAAAAAAAAAAAAATGATACCTGTGTTGACGAAGATTTGTAAAACCTTCAGTACCAAAACTTAATCCTGTATCAACTAGTTTTACATCCCTCTTTTTTAAAGCATAATCTATCACACATTCATTTTCTTCTACCTAAAACAATAAAAATTAAAATGTTAATATAATTATATTCTATAGATTAAATTATCTATAATTTAAATCTACATAATAAATTTCAAAAGAAGGATTAAATAGTTTGAATCACTTACAAGTACTGAACAAGTCGAATAAACTAAATAACCGCCTGTTGAACTCTTAAAATTCAACGAATCTATAGCAGCAAGCAATAATTCTCGCTGTAATGTAAAACATCTTTGCAAATCAGTTTCATCTTTACTCATTTTAACTCCAGAATCTTTACTTATAACTCCAGTTCCAGTACAAGGAGCATCTAGTAATACTCTATCAAAGTTTTTGAATAACTAAAATATAATAAATGTAAATATAAAATAAGTTAACTGTTAAATTTTTTTTATATTAGTCAACACGTGGACATACAAATATTTTATAACTCTATTCACAGAAATTTATAAAATTGACTCACTTGAGGTATATGTCTACCATCATATGTTGAAATAACAGAATTGGCTATTCCCATTCTATGAAAATTACCAATTACTGCCTTTGCACGGTTTTTATTTACATCATTAGCTATTAAAACTCCTGTATTTTTCATTATAGCAGCTACAATAAAATATATTTTTATTAATTTACTTAGAAAAGGTAAAAATTTGAATTTTATAAATTAAAAAAATATTTATATTTACCAATATGTGAAGCTTTACCACCAGGTGCAGAACACATATCCAAAATGAATTCATTTTCTTGAGGAGCTAACGCCATAACAGGTAACATACTGGAAGCTGCCTAATAATACAAATATTTATTAAATAATAAAAAGGTACATTAATACTTCAAGATTTATAAAAATAAAATTTTACAAATTTAAAGCCAATGTTGGGAAAATTGTAAATATGATAAAGAGTAATTAGTAAATTAAATTTTATTCATAATATAATATTTTTAGTAGACCAATTTCTCCATCCTATAAATAACTCTGAATTAAAAATTATAAAATTACTGTGGACTCTAATCACCAAAGGAGTCAAAACAAATTTTAAATAAAAAATATATATTTACTTGAAGCATATAATGTCCAGCCAGATATTCAGGAGTTGCTCCTATTGGTACTGTAGAATTGTATACAACAAGCCCTACCTTAGACCAATTACCAATAGGATCCAAATTTACTCCCCGGTTAATCAATGCCTAAAATTCAAAAAAATGTAATGGCATTATTTAAGACAATATTAGGGCAAGGTACTTACTTGAGCAAGGTCACGTCTCCTAGTTTTCAAACTATTTGTTCGAATAGTTACTGGTCTAGGCGTTTCACTGGCTTCTAAAAAAGACATTAAATCTTCTAGGGGAAACAAATGCATCATTTTTTCCATTAAAAATGTGTTATAACTAAAATAGGTACATAAATCCTTGAGTAATAAATCAGTGTACTCTTGTCGGCTTCTAAACAATAAATATCAATACAATAGTATTAAGACAAGAAAAATTTTAATTAAATATTTAATTTACCGATTTTCCTCCCGAAATTTATTGAAATTAGATAATACTAATAATATATCTTTAATTCTTTGTTCTACTTCAGGTATAGGTATATGTTCATCAATTTTATCACTGGCAGGAAAAACAAAAACATCTTGGCTTGCAACGTTAATTTGCATTTTCATTTCCTCATTGGCTTCAGCGCTTAAGTATGAAGAATTGATAAATTAATTATAACTAAATAAATAAAATAATTAATAATCATTAAATTATATTTTAATTACTCTTCTTTTTTCTTTGCAGCTTTTAATTTTTTAGCTGCTTTCTCAATAGGTAATAATTCGTCATCACTTTCTTCTGCTTTTCTTTTCTTTGTAGAAGTTTTTTTCTTTTTAATAGTAGTATCTTCAATTCCAGATTCGTTTGAACTATCAACATCATCCAATGTACCCGCCTGTAAAAAATTAATAATTAATATTAGTTTAGTTATCAACTTTTTGAAATTAATATATATATATATCATATATTACCAAATAGTCATCATCATCTGATAGGCCATCTTCATCAAAACTTTCTAAACCATTTTCCTGAAGTATAATATATTATTTTTATTATATAATACTAAATAAAAAAGAAATTGTTACTAATTAAAATAATTTAGATATAATGGTTATAAAGACTAAGAGTTATACAACAATATTTTATAAATTTAAAATTTAAAATTTATATTTTTACATTTAATTTATAAATTATTAGGCTTGTTAATAAATAAATATAATAAAAACTATCAATAACTTAAAAGAAAATAAGTAATAAATAAAAATTATACCTCTGTTATTTCATCATCTATATCTGAATTACTGTCATAACTTTCTATATCATCATCTGAAAAAACAATACAAAATATTTTTCAAAACACAGG
The DNA here is from genome assembly GCF_002803265.2 of Melanaphis sacchari. Taxonomy (NCBI): domain Eukaryota; kingdom Metazoa; phylum Arthropoda; class Insecta; order Hemiptera; family Aphididae; genus Melanaphis; species Melanaphis sacchari. The sequence continues at coordinate 116,147 of NW_020271269.1, read as the reverse complement.
AGCAAATATATTAACATTATTAAATATATAGGTATATTAGATTTATATTCATTTTTTAAGTAATTTACAAAAATAAAATATAGGTACATTACCTTTTTCAGGAATAATTGATTTTGAGTTTTTTGATTTCAACCAACTACTATTACTATCAGAAAATTGTTTAACAATTTCATTTTTTATGTTCTTAGTAGTAACAGATTCATCCTTTTTATCTAAAAATTACAAAATGAATCAGTCTAAAAGATAAAATTAAGTAGATTATGAAAATAATAAACAATAGTCTAATATACTAAATCAAACTTTTCAAAATTAAATAAACTATGATAATATTAAAAAAATAGTAAAATTATGTAAATTTAAACATTTATAAGATATCTTAAACATTTTTAATTAACAGTTGAACACATATTATAATATGTCTTCTAGATAAAAACAAGATTATATTATAAATTATAGTATATAACTTTAAAAGTTTCAGGGCATCAAATTATTGTGTATATTATCTTTATACATAAAAATTCTTACTTTCGACATCATCAACGTTTTTAACACCTTTCTTTTTTTCTTTTTTTATTAACTTTCTTTCTTCTTTTTTTTTCATTCTTCTAGAAGCACGCTGTTTTTGTCGATGACTTAATTTTTTTGGCTCATTATCTCCTAATAATTAGTAAAACAAAATTAAATAATTGGTCAGGTCAATTCAAATTAATATTAACTATTAACTACAGTACCTTCGAGTTTTGGAAGTCCTGGTAGCATTTTTGGTGGCTTTTGTTTTTTTGCTTTTCGTCCAGGACCTTTTATTTGTTTAGCTGCTCCTTCATCGCCGAATTTCGCTTTTCTTCCCATATTTCAATTATTAAGATACAGCAACACCAAAAATAAATAGCAATTACACATAAACGTCAGTGGCGAACGAAAATGCGAAATATAAATTAATATTTGATTATGGATATTAAAATCATGACTACACGAGGTTTTGTTTGTAATTTGTTTAGTGATAAGAGATACGATTTCTGAGAAGTTGTATATCTTAACAGTACTGCAAACACATCATAAAATATAATATTTATATACTCTGTGGACTTTTTTATTTATATTAAAACTGTTTGGCAATTATTATTGGCTATTGCTGATATTAGACCGATTCTTATAAATTAATAATTATTAATTACCCGCCATTGGCGCCATTCGGTTATAAGAACTTCTTAGTTCTTGGTTCTTAATGTTCTTATTAGTTTTTGGAGGTACACGTTTTCACGAGATTACAAATGCAGTCTTAGAAGAATAATCCTAAATATTTAAAGTATCTTAATAGACAGTGACCACAAGAATAAAATTATAATCAATTTATTTTTCTTATCTTAAATCCAATGTTCATATACATGAATACAAGATCTAAAGTTTTAATAATGTCTAATCTATTTGTAAACATTTTTCCTCTAAAAGTTTATTTTTTAAATAATTAACGAATATTTCGAACACGAGCAGCTGGCATTCTTTTATTTCTAAATTCTAGTGCAATTTGCAAGTACCTATATTTTCACTCGCTCCAGTTTCCTTCATCATAACTACCGCCGCAGCATAGTGCCATTCAAGTGCATAACTTCTTATGAGTCAGTCCCGTCGTAATCACTCATTACCATACGCCAGTCAGTCAATGTACATTTTATAGTTTTACACTGATTAGTGACCACTGTCCAGTGACTATGCAGCTCTTGTTCACAACTGCGCTCATATGCTGAGGATAAGTTGAGGTAACGTGAATTTAGATAACCAGGGGAGTGGATTGAATCGTTGAATTCACATGAATACCATCGGTTCTCTCTTTCCCTTTTTTTGTCCATGTTTTGTTTCTTGTTACTGTAGTTTTTAAGTGTTTTCGGTTATTTTTATATTAAAATATAAATTACTTATTTTTGTGTATATAAAAAATAATTTTTGATTTTTAATTTCTTCAATGTATAAAAATTAGATCTAATTTATAAACTAAAAACACCTTCAATGTTTAAAATTGAATCATTTTATTAACTACTTATCGTGTACATAACTACAAAAATATAAAAATTTATTTAATATTATGATATACATTCATCGCTCTGCTCAGAATTTAAAATAAATTTAAAGCTTAAGTAATAAAATTTTTTTTTTTTTGTTTTGTTAATCATGATAACTATATTTCATAATCTATAAATAGTATAAATATTAAATTTATACAATAAGCGAGATGGCATATTTAGTAAGTAGTTATTTAAAAATTACACTAGTGTGAAAAATCTATCCATTGATGTAACTTGGCATCAAATACCCGGTAAGGTCACACACGAATTGCGTCCCGAAAATTGATAAGTATAGCACGCGAATTGCATCAGTCTGAACTCTAGCTGAATCTGTTCGATTACATGATTTGCGTTCGGCCTTATCTAAACGACTTTACAAACATATTTTAAAAGATGGATAAACAAAGAAATTTTCCGATTATTTATTAAATACATATATAAAGGCTATAAAGCCTGATTGTGACTTCCCAAAAAAACTATGATTACCTAGTTGTGATTTGTGAAGCCTTCCATTCTAAGTTCAATAGTATGTTTTACTCAACAGACCCGAATATATTTTAATTTACTGATGTTTTAAAAAATGTAAAAAAAAATGTATATATATATTAAACAACCAATTCATATAACTAAAAATAGACGAATGATAGTATGTGAAAAAGAAGATTACCTATTTAAGACAAAATATGAAAAATATGAAAGTAGCCAATTAACTTATCTTGGTTATATTAAGATAGGATCATTCAAGTTATTAGCAGTTTTTATTTTTTTTATTTAATATTATAACTTTTTTATTATTGTTTATTTTAATTATCATATCAAATTCTTATACTTTAAAGTTTAAACATATACATTTTCATTTTATTTATTTCTAATTGCATAATAACGATAAAAATCAATATTTTTAACCTACTCATAGTCATAATTCGCTATCGACACGCGACAGTCTTAAGTTTATATGAAATGGGAAGGAAAATAATATTTTTGTGCGTTGGGACGTAATTCGTGTAGTCGTTAAATATTTTCGAGACGCAATTCACGTGGCCAAGGGATTTCGGGATACAATTCGTGTGCAACTATCAGTAGGTATAAACATTTTAGTTTTTTATTTTATTAATTTGGAAAATTTTTTTGTTTTAAAAATCGGGAGAATTTATACTATACAATCGGGAAAGTTACCACCTCTCAAATTTAATATACTGCAGCAGTGTAGTGTTCTATATTAAATTTAAATAATTGAAATAAATAATATTTTTAAATACTAATTTATAATTTTTAAAGTGCAGTTTGTTTATTTACTTATGTTATGAATTATGATATAATGAACCAGATATGTCGGCAATTTATCAGTCGTGCTGTTTTGTTGGTAATTAATCATTAGTCTGAATTTATGATTAGTTAAGTAAAATGTTTAAAAAACATGACATAATATTAACATTTAAAACAATATAACACAAGATTGGTATATGGTATTTTTATGGGTTTTTTTTTCGGGTATCTACCTATATACACACGGGTAATTTATGTTTAATTTAACATATATTTCTGTATTATGTTATTAAATAATAAAGATAAATATAGATATATTCTGTGCATGGTATAATTATCAATTTGATAAAAAATTGTATTATAATAATTATATATTCAACTAAATTAACTTTAATATTATTGGTTTATATAGCCCATAGCGTATTGATTGGTCCAACAAAATGTATTACGTAATAATGTAAATCTATCTACATAGTATCTATCATATAGGTGAGCTAGTATAGTTGTTAATGGTATAATAGGAATTATATAATACAAGTAGGTAACTATTAATACTTATAATTTATATGTATATACTATGCAGTGGCGTAGCTAGAATTTTTGAATGGGGGAGGGGGGTCAAAATTTTAGCAGGCCAGAACATGGAAAATAAAAAAAAAAGGTTATTCATAATATGCATTTTAATAAGAATTATTTTGTTTATAATGTATAAGTATTAGAACTTCATTACATTAACCGCATAGTTTTCTTATTTTGATTGCTAATTTACTAAATAATTAAATAAAAATAATATGATGGGAAGGGGATACAACACCAAAAACCTCCCCTAGCTACGCCACTGTATGTATGAGTTATCAGTCATTGCAATTTTGTCTGATCACATAGAAAAAATAAAATCACAGAGTTTGTGCTATGTTATGTATATTGTATATAGTAACAACATTCAATATGGCGGAAAGTATTTATAATACTATCTCAGATGGTAATAAAAATGTATAAAGTAGTTACCTTATATTATATAATATACATTATAAGGCACAATATATATATATATATATATATAATTCATTATTTTAAGGTATTACCAATTTTTACACTGTAGATACTTAGTTAAAAAGTTTGATTATGGATTTCAAATAGATTTTCAGAACTAAAGAAGAATATTGCGAAAGCATTCTTACGGTATATAGAATATAGATGACTCAAAATGAAATAAAAAAATTTAAACGAAAATACACGTACATAAATATTTATTAATGTCGTGACGTTGTATAAACCGTATACATAAAAAAAAAAATAAAAAAAATACTTAAAAATATTATGATTTTTATTATGTATAGTTAAAAGTTAAATGCTAAATGATTGGCAAATATCTTTAAGAGGACGCCGCACCCACATGTGTTATCTTTGTCTTACATACGAGTACATACAACATAGTAAATTTTAGTTCAGTAGAATATTTTTCATGTTGTTAACTTTAATATTAAACATAGCTATAACTTAGTTTAAAATTAAAATATCAATAAAACCTGTGATGGCTTAGATAAAATTCTTACCTTTAGGTTTGATGCTAGATAAATTTACTCTAGTATTAAAGCTTACAACATATAAAATTGATTCTGCTGAATGAAAATTTGTTATGTTGTATGTATGTAAAACGGAGATCACATGGTGGGTGCGACGTTCTCTTAAGTATAATTGTTAATTAATTTTTCTATGTCATTATTATTAAAATAATATTAATATATATTTTATATTATATTTGTATGTAATAATAAATCAATAAGTTAAATAAAATAAGTAATTATATTATTCTTTGAAGTATTTATTTATCGGCTAATATTTTTAAAATATATTAAAACCTTGAAATTATATACCTGCAGTTTCATGTTTTGTCAATATTATCTTCTAAATTTGTTTTTTTTATTTTAAATTTCTTTCTAGTATAGTTTTATAGCGTTGAAGGTTTTTACGGTCATTATAGTATCAGCTTAAAGCTTAATTACTATTTAGTATTTTTAAAAAGTTGAATAAAATTGCAAGTTAAATTTGGAATGGAAAAATTCACATGAATCAAGATATTATATAATTGAGGGTAAAGTGTAAATAAATCGTAAAAGTCGGTGAAAACAAAATACGTTTCAAGATCCCTTTATCATACGACTTGCTTCCTGATAATATTTAACAATTACACTTATTGCGTCCCAATAATATTTAATAACTTTACTTATTACGTCCGATGTAAATACATTATTTTTGTTCCCATTTAATTTGTCAAAATTGTATCGTTCAAATTTTTACAGAGCCATAAATAATATTATAATAACACATATACCTACCTAACTTATATTTTTAATATTTTTTACTTAATCGTTTATTTTTTATATTTAACAATGAAAACAATATTTTTGATGTATTTAATTACAAAACGATAAAAACAATGTTTTTAACCAATCTTCAGCAGTATAATATTTATAATATTTATTTAATGTTGCTATTAACAAGTCTGTATTAAATGGTAAGGAAAATAATGTATTTACATAGAACTTAATAAATTAGTATAGTTATTAAATATTATGGGGACGTAATTAATAAAGTTGTATAAAAAATCCGGTACGCAATTATTAGTTTGTCACAAATCGTATTTTTTATGTCTAGGACGCAATTCGTATGCAGCTGTAAAAGTAACGCATATAATATGAGAACCCCTTGTTAAATCACAATACTTCACGGTTTTGGGACCCAATTTAAATTTACATTTTTTTGGGAGGAGCTCGAGGGTCAACTTTATACTAACCTTAAATTGGGAGTCAATTTAATAGTGACTATTGCATATACCAAATGGTCCATTTAATATAAGCCACTAGTTATTTTAAAAATTTTAAAGTTTTTGAAAACATTTTTTCTACATAGTTTTAAACTTAATAGGTACTGATTAATGTGTAGAATTGGTGTAGCCGTATAGGTATTTTAATTAATATTATTAATTATTGATAACTGATGTGTGGCGCCCTGGCGGCTCCCTCTAAATATTAGGTATCTATATTTTTTCTGTATTATAATATTAAAACTTTTTTATGTATCATGATTGATTGTCCTTAGGATTAGGAAATAATAATTTAAGGGTAAGGCTTTATGGTATTGTCATTTATCTTTATATAGCACATGTGCTTATAATATCTAGGTGTTGTTTTTTTTTTTTAATTTTAATAATTATAAATAGCCATATATAGTTAATTGACTAAGTAAAATAGGCATTAGGCCTTATGTGTAGGTAAACGTAGAGCCTAGAACATTGTACCTGTATTTTCATCGCCAATGACTTATTTTCAAGATTGACCTTCGACTTACCCAAATATAGGATAACGAATTCTTTCAAACAAAACCTATCATAATTTGGTCTAGCGCATTAGTGTAGTCAGTCATATCTATACGACTATACGTATACATTAAGTCGTAGGTACGTGTAAATATAATATGTATAATGTTGACAGTGGAGACCTTCATGCATAATTCATAAGTCATAACACTCCACACGTAGTTACATGTTTTCACGTAATTTGATAATGAACTAAAATCGTATAAATGTATAAACATTAAATTATGTTATTGATATTCTTTTGATACAAACAAATTCTAGACATTTAATAAATGATTTTCACATCGTCGAAAAATGGAATTCGTATTATTATTATGTTCGAAAATCACAACTCCTGATCGTGTGTTACATTAAGTAGTGACTTGCGTGTGACTCATAATATGAATGTTTTTAGTAAATACTAATTAACACAAACTAAGTAAAGATGGGTAGAAATACTAGAAATTATTTAATTTGTTTGTGTATTGTGCTAAATGCTAAATATGTATCAGATAAAGGAGTAAGAGAACGAGATAGATAATCGTCAATCGGTAAGGGCAAGTAATTTTAGGATATTAGGTACCACCGTCACTACTCACCAAGTGACTCACTTGTATGTTGTGTCTTGTGGTACTCATGACACGTGGTTTAAAGATAATATAATAATAGGTCTATAACATAGATAATCTTATATAATTATAAACCGTCACGTCATTTATTTTGTGCCTAAAGATCAGTGGGCAGTGAGTGACGACTGACGAGTCACGAGTGTCGTTTACTAACAGTAATACAATATTGAATATACGTCGTGTATAATACGTAAATATGTTTAAACTTGTTTTACACATCTAAAGGATTATTAGTTATTACTTATTAGTGATTAATAATATGACTGGCAGAGATGAAAAATAATACATATTAGTCGATACTACTAAAGTACTAACGCTTTTTATGAATAAGTTGGTCACACTGAAAAAGTCGAGTCGGCGTCTCGCGGCTTTGTAGGCGTGGGTTTCCGACCCCCGTTAAGATTTTTGTATACACAGTACACACTATAGCATGCCCGGCGGCCGACAGTAAATATTTAGTAACTTTTAGATACTTTTAGTGACTTTATTATTTCAGTTATAATAATTGTAATTATAAAAAATCGATCTACTTCACGCTCCGGTTTCGAAGTGTTGATATCGTATATTTTCTTTTGCACGCGTTTTATGCAAATAATCGAATAGTGGTGGTGATCGAACACCCGCCATTAAAATGTCGCAGAGGCCATCAAGAAAAGGCGGCGCAGCCAGGAATACTCCGCAACCGGACGAGTCTACGACCAGCACTACTAATAGCGAGAAGAGCAGGAGGACGGCGACATTGAGCCCTACCAGGTTCAGCCGTATACAGGAGAAACATGAATTACAGAATTTGAACAACCGTTTAGCCGCTTACATTGACCGCGTCAAGTACTTGGAAGCCGAAAACTCAAAATTAACCCAAGAGCTTCATTCTTCGGAGGAGGTGACTACCCGGGAGGTGTCCAATGTTAAGGTATTATTTGAATCTGAGCTTGAGGATCTAAGAAATGCATTAGACCGCGAAGCTAAACAAAAGAGTCGCCTCGAGTTAGAGAATAGGCGTAAAACTTTGGAAATCGAAGAGCTCAAAGTAAAGTAAGTTCTATGAATAACTTTGATAAATTTCTTGTTAATTTTAAATACATTTAGATATAGTATTAAAAACTATTATGATATTGGAGTAATACAATTATAATCTTCTATTCAGGTATACATATTTGTAATTGCTAATTGAATAGAAAAATATCTTTACATTAAAGATAGCTTTTATAAATATAACATGTTTCATATTGTTCATTCATAACATGATGTTAAACTTGATTATTAAATTTGATAACACGATAAAGATAAAAATGTATTGTCAGATAATAGAATTGTACCATCATAAATATATTTATTGATTCCCAACTAATATCAAATTATAAAAAAAAAATTTCTTGCTTGCTCAATAACCTAAAATTTGGTACCTATTATTACAACAATTATTACCTGATAATAAAATATAAAATATTGATTATTATATTTTTTACTATAGAGATATTCAATGTTATGTATAATGTATTAGAAAATTTATTGAGAATTTAATTATTTCAGACTTGATAAAGCTTTAAAGGAATTGAAAGAAACTTCACCATATGTAGCTCGATTTAATGAATTAAATTCTAAATATGGTCAAACTTTGATTGACAATAAGAATTTAAAAGACGCTAATAAGGCAAGTATTTTTTTATTTGATGATGATTTTTAACTAATTAAATAAAAATATCTCAGTCTTAAGTATTAAACTATTATAGTATTAAGTATAATTGGGTAAGAATATTTTTTTTTAAAATGATTACTAGTTGAGCATCATCTTGAGTCAAGTACTTAAAATTTAATTTATTTATGTTTTTGTGAAGGGAGTTCAGTATCCACTCTGCTACTAGGAATCTGCATCATTATATATTTGTTAAAACTGAAGTAATGTTATGTGGAATAAATTTGATTATCATTTAAATTTATATTAAGTAAAGTCACCTCAAATTACTTGAGGATTAACTTGAGTTAAGGTTTTTCCAAAATTACTATTAAGTGAGGGCATGATAGAGTGGCAGATGTTAAACATGATAAGGTTTGTGAACAAGTGTTGTTGATATAGGTTAATAACAATATTGGGCTATGAATATGCAACTAATAATGTCCACTATGTAATATTATATTCTATTTTTATTTTGTTTAATAGTTATTAATAAGTTAATATAATATAATTATTATTAATATTATTTTTGAATTTTCTTTCAGAAATTGACCAAAGAATTAACAATAGAAAAGAAAAATGTTAAAGATGTTCAAAAAACATTAGAAGAAGAGATTCTGCAAAGAGTTACAGCTGAAAACAAATTACAAAGCTTGAAAGAAAATTTCAAATTTAAAGAAGAGGTAAAGTTATGCATATTTTCTATATTATATTTTTGGCTTAAAAAAAAATTAATTTTTCTTAGGTTCACAAACAACAACTCAATGATACAAGAACTAGCAGGCGTACTGAAGTTATTACTGAAGTTGATGGACGTTTAGTTAAAGAATATGAAGATAAATTACAATCTGAATTACAAAAATTACGACAACAAGCTGAAGAAGATGTTAAACGAAACAAAAAAGAAATTTCTGATTTATTTGATAGCAAGGTATATTCATTATTTTAATGAAAATAATAAATGTAATTAATGAATGTATAAAAAAAATTGATCACTATAGTTTCAAAATTTGGAAAATGAATTACAACGAAAAAAAAAAGTTATTGAAGCAGCTCAAGAAGATATTAACGTGGCCAATTCACGCGTTACTGAATTAACACAACAAATAAATGATTTATTGTCTTCCAATAATGATTATTTGGTAAATAAATATTATTTTGTTTTTATAAAAAATTAAATGGTTAAAATATATACAATTTTTTTTAGAGGAAAATTACTGATTTAGAACGACAAAAAGAACTTCAAAGAACCAAATATTTAGCTGAAATTCAAGGACTTGATCAACAATTAATAGCTATGCAAGATGATATGTCCCAGAAAGTACAAGAATATCAAGACCTTATGGATATTAAAGTGGCTCTAGATATGGAAATTAGTGCTTATCGAAAATTATTAGAGAGCGAAGAGAGGAGGTTGAGCATTACTCCAAATACATCTGTAGTTGGTAGCCCTAGAGGAAAAAAAAGAAAATTGTTTCAACGAGATGAAACAGAGTATGAATTTTCTAATGTTATCACTGCTTCATCAACTGGTGATATTGAAATTTGTGAAGTGTGTCCAGATGGACAATTTGTGAAATTATACAACAAAGGATCAAAGGTAGAAATGAAATACATAAATTTATGTTTTGTCCAAAAAATAAAAAATAATAATAATTTAGGAATTTGCATTGAGTGGATATGAATTAGTACGGACTACTGCAGATCAAAATGTTTCTACTGTGTTCAAGTTTCATCGTTCAGTTAAACTAGGCGCTGGAAATTGGTTAACAGTATGGTCTTCTACTGCTAGTAATCAAATACATGAACCTAGTGCTGGATCAATTGTCATGAACACTCAAGCTTGGGTTGTTGGTGAACTTATGGCTACAATACTTTTAAATCCTGAGGGACAAGTATGAAAATTTTAAGTGAATTATTGTACATATTTTAACTATTATATATTTCTTTTCAGGAAGTAGCTACTCATGAACTTAAAAAAGGACAGGTTTCTCATTCAAAAGCTAATGAAGGATATGGTGATTATGAAACAGAATTGTTCCATCAACCAGTAAGTAGTAAAAAACTCATTTTAACAAAAATTCTCTACTCAATTGTTCAGAATTAAAAAAAAAAAAATGGAAAATTTCTGATTCTGTTATAGTTTTAATCTAAAACTCTTTAATAAAAAATATATAATAATAATGCCATAATTTTAAAAAAGAAAAATTGTGTGAAATATACAACTTCTACACATTTAAAGATAGTTTTTTAATTCCCCATAGTGAATTATGTAAATAGAAATGTAGTTGCAGTATTATTTTTAGAATAGTTCATATTTTCAAATCAAAAAAATTTGTTTTTTGTTGAGTGTTCTGTTATCATTTCAACAATTTTTAAGACATTTTTAATAGTTTGTTAAAATATAAAAATAACAAATATGTTATTTTTGCTAGGCAGTTTAAAAGATAAAGATGAAACAAAAATATATTTATCTTGGGTTTATATGATATCTCAATTTTGTGTAATCTATATAGAAAAAGGTTTCAGGTTAGGTAGGTGTGTGGGCAGGGGGCTTAATTTGAATATTTTTCAATTATATAAAGTATTTGTTTCATAAAAAAAATGTCTAGAATGCAGATTGGTTTTAGGAAAGTATTGTTAATACCTTAATTTGTAGTTCATCCTTCATAAGACGAAAAATAAATAAAATATGTTTTTGAAATTTTTATATTTTATTGTTTTAATTTAAAATATTTTTTTAGGGTGATCCTCAAAATAACGACAAATGTGTTATCATGTGAAGATATTTACTCAATATATAGTTTTAGTAATAAGAACGACCCTAAAATAAAGATTAAAAAAAAAACACTTGTAGTTAATCAGAGTTTATCACGTGTTAATTATTGATTTTTAATTGTCATTAATTTTTTTTTTTTTTTAAGCCCATATTTTTTTTATACTAATATTTATTATTATTATTTTACTTACTTTTATTTTTACGTTTTTTTTTTGCCTTACACACCATTAAACGATCCATAAAAAAAAAAAAAAAAACAATTTAGAGTTAATATTTTACTAAATTACTGGTTAAATTAGTAATGAATATGAAGTTGAATTTCTGATCGCATTTTAAATTGTATGAAGTAAAAAATAAATAATTTTGTGACCATTTATACATACATTAAATTGTACTTAATAAAATAATATTTTTATGATATTAAGTTAAAATCTCATTTTTTTTGTGTTAAACTTTACATAATGTTGTAAAACGATCATGTACAAAAGATCTTATTTTTTAAAAATATTATTTATGATTTGAATATTACCATTAATAATAATGAATAACTGTTATTTAAAAATAGTCCTAATAATTTAATTAAAGATAATACTTTTCTTATATAATTAGTAAAACTTTTTGAGATTAATATTATATTAGAGTGAGTTTTGTTTACTTATTCTTGGACTTAAATACTTCATTAAGACAAAGTTATGTATGTTCAAATAGCACTCATGTTAAACAAAACTTATTATAATAGTAAGTTATTTAGTCTGGAATATTTCTTGCAGGCTTAATATAATAATATTAATAACAAAATAATTTCCTACTAATGTTATAAGACCAAAGTTTTATTTTTACCATGACACAGCTATTTATGTATTTTTTTCTATACCTACTTTAATTAATATAAAGTTAATTTTGTCTTCCAGAGTAAATATAAATTATTTATCAAACATTTTATGTTTTTTTAATTTTAATCATTTTTATAATATCAATTTATTTCATATAAATGCTGCTATAGTTTTAAACTGAATGTATACCTAAATAAGTTATTTTTACAGACTTTATAATCGTTTTGCGCTTCGTGTTTTGTTAATAACAAAATTTATTATACTCGGATCATACACTTATGTTATAATTTTTTTTCTACTAGATGCAGAAACTGAGAATGTAGTTATAAATTATTTATTTAGTTAAATACATTTTATTTTTTATATTCATTTATTGTAAGTTATTATATATATTAATGAAACTGATTCATTTATTTATAAGCATTCAAGCCATTTAATTTTTAATTAGGTAATAACACTTAATTTTACTAACAAGGAATGTAATTGTATTTTTTATCAATTTATAATTGATAAAAACTGTTCAATTTGTGTGAAACAGTACTACTGAATATGCACCTTAAATTAAATATATTTATTTATTTATTTTAAAGTAAGATTATTTATTTAAATAAATTGTATTATTTTGATTTATTTAATATTGGGAATTGTTTATTTATGAAAAAATTTCAAATCATAATTATTCTTATCTGGATAATATTTAAAAAGAAATACCTTTATTCATTATTTTCAGTGGTTGGAAAGAGAAGTAGCACTAGAATTGTTTAGAACATCCACCCGTAGCTTTATAATTATTACAGTTAACATTTTTTCTTAAATTATATAAATAAATAATATATACCTTTTTAGGTATATTATAATAAAAAATAGTAAAATGGTAAAGTTATCTATTATTTAAAACAATATTTATGACCCACATAATTTGTTTATTGTATACGATGGTTAGTGGCAACGAAAGATGGTTTCTAAGAAATACTGACTGAAAACGATTCTAGATTAAAGAGTCACATACGCTTATGTTCATTTACATTGCACACACTTCCAAGTCACTTTAATATCCATAATGTTATATTGCCTATATTAATTTCCTTAAAACATGGCCTGCTTTAACCCCTTAACTATGTATTATATAAGGTATAACAGATTTAATGGTAGAGATAAACATCATTGATTTCAAATAACAAATTGACAAGACATGAACTATAATGTTATACTGTGAGAAGATATGTTTTTACCACTAATATATTTTTGTGAATCTAGCCAATCAAGGATGTTTATAGTCTCCATCAAAAAATAATTTTTTGGACATTTCGTTCCTTGTAACAATTGATAAAGCTGGTCTTACAGTTTTGTAAATCATTTTTATGATTTCTTCAGTTTATTTTAAAAAATAAGAAACATATATAGTCTAAAAATCAATTCAATAATTATTGCTTATTACTTTATTAGTTTTTCACCATATTAGACTAATTTAATTAAGGTAACTTTTTACTTACAAAAGTTACAATGCTACAATGAAGTGTGCTGACTGCTGAGTAATATATTATATGTAAGACACTCATTGTTAAACTAAAAATGTTAACATAATTTTATGTGATTAAATATTATTGAAATTCATTAAGTTTTTTATTGTTATAATGTTTTACTTTTTTAAAATTCTTTGTTCCAAAACAGAACATAAAAATTACTTCGAAATATAAATATTGAATTTTGGTTGAGTAGGTAGTTTATTAGATTTCACTTAATATACTTACAATTTACAACTAATGAACTAGGTTACTTGTAGAAAATTCTTTTTTTTTATAACTCCTAATACTTCAATCAATATTTAATAGTATTCTGTTTCAGAAAATACAATAATGTATGTTCGTTTAAAGGTTAGAAATTTAAAAATTATAATGAAGATTATAATTTTTTCTAAAAACTGTTGTTTTGTAATGAATTATTACTAAGAAATATTTTCATGAACATTAGTATTTTCGAAATAATGAGAATATTATGTCATATGGCGTTTATAGTATCATTATTAACTTTGTATTCTATATAGTATACATTATAACTACAAATAAATAATTATTATTAATTTAATAATACTTCTCAATGATAATATAAGTAAAAATGCTCAAAAATAATAAAGTTACAGTGATTTTACATGAAGTGAATAAAGCTAAATTACGAATAATTATAATTTTAAATTTATATTATGCTAAATTCTGAAAGATAGGCTTACAAATGACATTTTTTTTAAATAGAATTACTATTTAGGTTCTTTGTTATAAATGCCAAAGAATAAGCTTAATTAATAGTAGGTATTTATTATAAAAATAAAGAATTATAGAGTGAAAAGATCTCCTAATACTTCATCATTAAATAATTGTGCTTGTTATAATAGGTACATTTATGTATTATCTTTGAACAATAGATATTAAAAGCGATGAAGTCAATAAAGTATCTATCCATTATAATAAAAATTTCCATTCAGTATAGACAAAACAGTTTCAAAATTTAAAATAAAAATAATTTTTTTACACTTATGGGAAAAATGAGGATATTTATAATTATCTAAAGAATAAAATGAAAAAAAAAACCGTATTTGTGTATCATTGTTTTACTTATTTAAAACTTTTATTTATATTTGTAAGCAGTAGAGTTGATAAAAATCGCATTAGTTTTTCAGAATAAAATGCAATTATTTAATATTTATTATAATAATCCATAACAATGTATTTTTTTAAAATTTAAACTTTGAAAGTATAATTAGTTTCAAAAAATATTTAATATAATATAATAGTTGTTTACAAGAAAAGAAAAAATGGTAACAACATACAATTAAATTAATAAGTCAGTATAGTTGAAGAAAATAAAACGTATATTTAATATGATATTTTTTTGTCGATTTGAGAAAATGTTTATAGTATCAAAAGGGGTATGGAGGTGTTCAAAAGGGTAAGTAGATGGTTACTATGTGTTGTTAGGCTGGGACAGATGAATAGTAGGTGGCTGATATTACAGACCATTGGATAATTTGTGCAGTGTGCAGAGAGGGGAATTGTTCAATGACAGTTTGAAGATATGAGAGGGAAGTCTTGTGTGGCCAAACCGGAGACGGGAGAAAGATGTAGTACATTTCTTAGAGAGAACAATGTATTAATACTTGTGTTTAATAATCTATATAAATATAAAATGTATACTATTTAATTGTAGCCAATAAAAAAAATGATGTTTGTAGTATAATATAATAATATATATGAGAAAATATCGTTTAAGTTTTTAAAATTTAGGAATTAGTCAGATGGGTTTTGCTAAAATTAATCTTGGAAGTACGTACACGGCTTGCTTATTATTGGTATGAATTAATTTGATTTTTTTATTCTCTCGGTTTTTCAAATTTTCTAAATCCCGCCACCGACCATGAGTGTGTTTATGAGTTTATAGTACTCCTTGAAAATATACCCCTCTACCGTACCGCCGCCGTATGGATTCCTTACCGGCGGGCAAGGACGCGGTTGCGGTTCAGCCATTTTGAAGTCGTAACAATTTGTTATACACTTCGTACGTTTGTCCGCGGTATTAATATTTACTCTTTCATTTCTGATATTCTCTATTGTATTGTCTGTAAGGACTAAGAAGGACGTTCAACAGCACTGACGGTTCGCATCTACTGTTTACACGCTTTTAAGACTGTACTTCCAATTCATCAGGTAACACGTTTTAACTATAGTGTTTTTGACTAACGCGAATGCGTTGACTGCGTCCCGGCCGGCGAATCGTCGTTAAAGCCCCCCGCGCTTTAGCCGTCGCTGACGAAATAAATTGTTACGTATGTAGTTAACGGTAAAGCTTCGAACCGGACTATACCCGACTAGTCGCGCGCCAGGGTGAAAGCTTTCTCGCTCGTAATGAGCATTTTGTTTCCCGCCGTCGGGGTGCACCTAGTATTTAGTAACGGTCTGGCGGCGGTACGTACGTGACCGCACGCGTGTAGGCGTAACGCCCGATGGTTAGGTAATTTTCTATTACCCTTGCCCGAGCATACTTGTAATGACCCGTTGTAGTCGTATTACCTTGTGTATACCTTCCCCTGTGTCCAACATCCATTGTCCGCCGCTCCTTCCAATCCCTTGGCTAAATACTACGATGGGGCTAACCATTAATTTTCGTGTGGTCGGTCTAGTGACTAGTGTGTAACCATGGTGTCAGATATGACAACATTGACTGACCGGCGGCTGTGACTGGGTGCTTGGACTTTTTGCATGAATATTGTATAAGGTTTTGTTGGTCAGCTATTAGGTCAGAAAACTGCTAAAGTTGTTTGGTTCATAAGTATAAGGTTTGGCCGGACCCCAGGAACGCCTCAATAATTATTAATTAATAAATTACTACTTCCAAACTCCAAAGTAAGCGATCTATGTCATTATTAGTCTAAAATTGTTTTATAAATAATTTTGAGGTTATTAGTTCCAACTATTATAAATAATAAAAAATATAATATTTCATGATTAGTTATTTTAGATTACATTCTAATTATTTTAGAAATTATATGGGTTCAAATGATGGTCCAATAAACAATCACTAAACATTTGACTTATCAGTCAAAGACAATTAATGAGCTAATAGCACTTAAATATAATTTAATAACAGATAATTTGTTCATTAAGTTTTAGTGAAATCAACCAACTTTTTAATCAACTTGGCATAAACATCGTTATATTATCCTTAAATTTAGTTTGTTTTTTTACTTATTACAGTTGTTTATTCAACTAGTGTTGTATTAATTGTATTTTTGTTTTGTAAGCCTAAATAATATTTTTTGTTGAATAATTAATGGGCAATAAAAAATATCAAATTTAAAATTATATTGAACTATATTCATACAATTGCTGACATAAGTATTAAATATATTTGAAGTGTTAAAGATAAAACCCATTTGAGTAGTAACATTAGTACTTAATTATTGTTAACTTGTAATCAAAATTATATTGAGGTGTGTAGGTTTATAATATATATTATTGATTTTTACCAATTAAGCATACAATTAATAGGTACCTCAGTTAGAAATTCACTATATAACTCAAATTTTTAATTTATTACTCAAGTTTATGTATTTAGATACGTTTTAAATTGATTTTAAGTTTATTAATATTTACTAATGGGCTCATGGTCATATAAATCTGTTTTGTCCAGCAAAAAAAAACAAATTCTGAGAAACCTTACTGATACTCTGTTGACTTAACCTGCATAAAAAATTGATTTCATAATAATCGGTTAATAGTTAAAATGTACAGCTTAAAATTAATAATAATTTGTATTTTCATTTTTTTGTGATGAAATCAACTTTGTATTGGACTCAATATTTCAATTAATAGTTAACACTAGAGGTCATATTTATAATTTCTTAAAATCCTTTAAATATGATGTTTGATATACTTAAAAAATGTACAATATTCTTTTTATATTCTGTTTTAATTTATTTAATGAATTTAGTTTACAATAATAAGTAATATGATTATTAATTATTTTCTTCGAAAAAAAATATTAACAAAAATAAAAATATTGTTTTTTATTATGAAATATTCTTTAACATATTGAATATTTTACGAATTGTAATTTTGTTTTACTCTCATTTAACTGCATACACTAGAAACAAATATGTAAAATTATAAAATTCTAACCTTTATTTATCATTTATCAGTTATGTTGTAACGAAATACAGTAAAATTTGTCCTGTGCAAAATTGCAAGGGACCAATAAACATTTCTGTTTTAAGCAAGTTTCCATGTAACTGAATATAAAGGAAAATTCCGTCCCATAGAGTTACAATATTCTGCGTGATTAAGATTTAAGGTTATAACATTTTCCGGCCAATAATAAAAATTAACATATTGAAAATTAATAAATATAGGCTATAATAAATTTTATTTTTTAGTAAATAATACATAATATGTATTAATTAGATTAGATATTTTAAAATACTGATGAATTTTAATCTTAAAATTCGAAGACCATAATATTTAATAAGTATTAAACAAATAATAATAAAATAAATTAAAGTAAGCAGATTAAAATATAATTAAAAATTCCAAAATTTGTGTAAAATTTTTGTCTATTGTTTTCTTCTCTAATTTTCATTTTTTCATTTAAATTTAAACAAATCTTTGAAGACATTGTGAGAACAAGTAAGACGAGACAAAAGACAGGAAAACCACGACTATACGGTTTGACCATAATGATATAGATTCAAAATAAAATGTAGTTACCTATCAACACAAAAAAAGCTCTCCATTTTATCAAGGGTTTAATCCTATGTTAAATTATAGAAATCTTCCATGACCATAATATATTTCCGCACAGAACAAAATTTTTTCCTATCAAAGGTCCGTATAAGACACGGTTTACTGTATTACGTAAATATAATTTAAAATATATATAAAGTTATTTATATTTATCAATGTTTTTATTGAATTGAACTGGACATTTTTCAAATCTAATTTGTATCAATAGAATCCAAAACTTAAACTCTTTAAACGATTCAATTTTTTAAAAACCAAAATTCAATGCAAAACTTTGACGAATCAGTTATCACTAAAACTACTTTTCCTACTACAATTCAAACAATTCACTCTTATTTCTTTGATATTTTAATCAATGGTTCACTCTGGATTTTAGCACTGTGGGTCTACTCGTGTAGTATCAACCCATTAAAAATATAAGAAGTTGTGTGCAAATTTATTTATTTAATACTTTGATAATAAAATACTAATTTTTCATGAAAACTTAAAAACTGCTTATACATTTTAATTATACAAATATTAATTGTAAGTAAAATTTAATGGCAATTTTTATTTGGATAGATTATTCTATTAATAATTGTTGAGTATATTACCAAGGCAAATTAATGTACAAAAATATAAATTTCTTTAAATTAATACAGAGTCAATTTGATTGATTGCATGTAACTTTGATTATAATTGAGAATTCAAATTATGAATTTACACTTTTTATTTGTTTGAAATCAAATTGTGTTTTGACTTTTTTTAGGTTTAAATAAGTAAAAAGAATCATCCTATTATGTTACATTTTGTATTATTTAAAATTATGAGTAATCATCAAAAGTTTCTCTACTTGGTATTTACTGAGTGACCACTTTTTTATTTTATACATGTTAAAAATAATTTATTTATTTGCAAACAAATGTAAGGCAATTACAAATTTTAAGCTACTAACTTTCATCGCCTATTTTTATTACATAAAGGTATTGTATACATATATTTTATATGTGTAGCAAATTCAAAAAAATATTGTGTTAGTATATTAGGATTGCCTACAGGTTTTGTTTGAACTTTGAATAAATATTGGTTTTTTATAATAATTATTATTTTGTTAATATTTTATTAACGCTGAGGTCTGTGGTTATAAAAACTGTTTAATATTATGGGTGTTTCCCATAGCAACTACTAACAAACAAACTGGTACCACTTCATTCCCATAGTTGACATGCGAACATGCAATCAAACAAAGAGCTTATTTTCATAATGTATGACACTACTTTTCCCCTTTTCTTTTATTAATATCATATAGGTAGCAAATAATAATACCCCACAGTTGGCATTTATTGGCATGATGAGTACATTATATTTTAATATTGTATTTTACAGTATATTATTATAATTTAAAAAAAAAATTTAAATTATAAAATAAGATACTTTACTTCTATTTTAAGCTTTATTTTTCAATTATAGCTAATACACCTAAAAGTTAAGTCAGCTTAAATGAGAAACCTATACAAATGCTCTCATAATCATGAATCTTGTAAGGTTTCATGCTTATTAGGTGTTTTCATTGTGTAACACATATTATATAGTTAAAAACTAGCAATAAATCGGCAAAATAAAATAAAAATTTGCTTAATAAAAAACTAAGTCCTTCTATTGTCAAAACTTACTAATAAAATAACAATTTTAAGTATATTACGTTAAATATATTGAAGTAGAATTCTTAAAATAATTATAAAATTTTAGTTATTACTTCTTATTGTATAACAGTTATTAATCATTATTATTGAGAATATAATTGATAAGATCACATAACTAATAAAAATTAAACGCGAATCTTATCTATTTTTTTTGCTTTTAATAATATTTTAAGGGGACTTACAGACATACTATTACGACCTTAAAATTTAAATGCAATCAGATTATGTGTTACTATAGTTAAATTGTTTTTAAAATACAGTAAATATATCCATTTTATTTATAACCGGTAAATTCTTCAATGTATTTTAAGTCGAGTTACATTAAATTTAAAATAGATAATTATAATATTAAATGAGGATATCTTGATACAATCTTAAATTATATTTTTTTTTTTGATAATTTGACTTTAAAACTATATATTATTACTACAAAAAATAAAAACAGTAATCGTAAACTCGGTTTTAAAATTAAAGCAAGTTAAAGTTTTTTCGTATATATCATAAATGGCAGAATTTTCGTAAAATTTTCATTAAAATGTCGATGAAACGTTTTTGTAAAAAAAATTAATATTTTATGAAGTATTTAATATGGTCTATAAGACTGGAATTTTTAATAATTATTTTATTCGTTAACTATTTACACTTATAATTAATTGTTTGAATATATATATTGCAGGTAATTATTTTAAAGGTAAAATACATTACTGAAATGTTATTGAAATAAAATTTTTCTAAATTAAAAATAATTACTAAACAATATTTTTTGTTATAACTTTAAGATTTTTTTGAATTAAGCATATTACGTTTATAATTTCATATTCAAAGGCAAAATGATTATCTAAAAACACTATTTAAAATTTAAATTTCGAAAGAGTAGTTATAAAAATAATTCTAAGTAGATCTAGTTAAAGATTATACGAGCAGAGGGTAATAACTAATAGAGCTCCATTGAACCTAAACTAATAACTCTATGCCACTATTCCGCTTATTTAAGCTTAAAGTACTTATAATTTATAATTAATGAACTAATCATTTAAAATTCTAAAAATATTCAATAAGTTTTGGAATATGAAATGTAATATACTAATATTAAAGTAAGTAAATAAACTTAAGAAATGGTTTTAGTAATAAAATTGTTAAATATTTAATACAAGTATGTAATTAGTAACATGTACTAAACTAATTTTTATGAAAAAAAAATATTTAAAAAAATGTAGAAATTAAAAAAAAAATAAATGTTAACCATTTAAAATTATAATGTTAGTGTATAACTTAAGACTGCTTGTATTAAGAAATTTTTAATAAAAGTACTTAGTCAAGTTTGACTGTTCAAAATATTCAGTATAATATTGAAATAATACTTAATTCCGGTATCGGATTTAGGCTATATTTAATAATATACATAATATTCATGTAAATTGAATTTTTAAATTTTTTAAATGAAATGTAATAACGATTTGGAATAGGTTAAAAAAAAAATGTATTTGTAAAATAATTTTTGTTATATAATTGATAACACCTTATAAACTTTATATTAATATTAAATTAATAAAATAAATCTACCCTTAATTAGGTATATTATGATTTAATATAATATTATTAAAATACTCTTGTTTGGAATTTGGAATACATGTTCGTTAAGATTTAGACCATTATTATTACCGTACAATACGTATATATGATAGATATTAAAAAAATAATAATAAACTGTAACATTCCATTTTTTATGCTTTTCAATAAATTAGTCAACCTAAAATTGACCGTTAGTGGTCAATTTCTGAACTTATTGTTTCCATGGTTACTGTTTAGTAAACAGCACTAGCGAGTGTTTACCAGGTGCCTTTAGTTTCCCTTTTATATCAGTCTGAGTAAAGCAGTCTAACAGTCTACTTCTTCCCTCATGAATATATTTTCAAGTTAAAATATAATATGGGTAAGTCTTTGAAAACTTGACGTTGTTAAATTTATTTTCAATATTCCAATTTTCTTCGCGTTTTTATTTTATTAACCTAATATTGATATGATTATTAAAATAATATTATTACTAATTAGTAATAATTTTATGAGTGAAAATTATTTTATTTTACATATAGCAAATTTAAAATCAAGATTTAATTTTTATTGATGATATATTATTTAAGTTAACAGTAATAGGTAGGCATATTCAAATAAAGTTATAGACGTGTAGATCTTAATATTTGAATATACTAATCATTTATTATATTAATATTTTACTAATTTTCATCTGATATTATTATTTTTTAAATTTTTATTATTTTTACAATAATTATCCAAAAGATACTGTTAATTTTATTATAAAATTAATATATTTATTTTTAATCTGCGTATTTGCATTTTAAAGTTTATAATTTAAAAACATTTTAATTTGTTTTAAAAATATGTCCTATTGATCAGAATTAGATTTTTACTTTTAGATGTTACATTTTTCTTATTATTTATAAATCGATTTGTTACAGTAAAAAAATGGAAAATTAAAATAATATATTTCTATTATAAATACAAATATTTTATTATAATATTAATAAATTGTATAAACAAAATTATTCTATAATATTTTTTTCGTTTAACAAGTAAAGTGAATTTAATTACGTTGATGGACTTTCGTCATTTTTAAATCAATATATTGTCTAGTATAGTGTATACACTTAGGGGGTAATAGCATGACATTGGTTTTTACTGGATCAATAGGAATAGAGGAAGTGTCCCCTTGCAGGGTAAAAGGGGTTGGTTGTTGGCGCCAGTCTGCTGTCTGCCGTATCATGCATGCCAGTGAACTCAAGGTAAATGAAACTACCCTCGATCAAATTGCTCCCCACCAATTCTCAATGTGTATTATGTAATGTGCTAGCCTTGCTAAAATTATTATGTAAAATGAAATCCTTAATGATATAAAAGTGCACTTGACAATTGCTGGGTTTTAATTTTTTTTATAAATTTTAATAATTTTCGTATGATTAAATTAAAATTATTAATGAGTTATATTTACTTTAAAAAAAAAAATAGGAAAGTTTCTGGAAAAAATATTTTCAAATAATTCTTTTGCTATCACGTTTTAATTTTAAATTGTATTATTGAAAATAACCTCTTTGAAATATAATTTTATGTATTATGTAACGTATATTCGTTCCTAAATCGTTACCTTGATAACTACTTAATATTCGTCATTTTTATTAAGTATCTTGAATAAAAATACAGTATATTTGAGTAATCTTTGGTTGTTATTTAATTGATAATTTATTGATTTTTGTTAATCCAAAATTTTGGGGAACTTGATTTGTTTTTCCTTTCCCTTTAAAATTGTGAGTTGCCGTTAGCTGACTGTACTTACTTTTTATGTATGTTTCTATAAAAATCACTTTGGGTGTTTATTTTATAGGTAATTGATAATTATTGCATAAATCATGAATTATGTGTAGAAAATAGAAATTCTTGATTCAAATTTTACTTATGTTATAGTCGTATTTTTTAAAATAAATTTAACATGATTATCTGTAAAAAATAAATTTTGAATAAATCAATGGAGTATAAAACTTAAATTAAAAACAATTTTTAATGGTTGTAGAAATCCTTCCCAGCATTCATCTTGACTAAATCATTAATCACTAATCAGTATTAACTATTAGAGAAAACAAATTATATTTAGTTATAATATTGTGTGATTGAATGTGTTTTTTTATTGATCTTTATTTTGCTTTGACCATTTTACCCTTACTGCTACAAGGTTTGTCATTATTATATAGTTGTAATTTCATATTTTGTATTGATAACATGTAGGCACTTAAAATAGAAATAAGAAAACATTTATTAGTGTGAACTAAATTATGAATGTAAAGTTGTTAACATTTATAACATGATACATGAGTAATAATTAATATTTAATGATATAAACGGCATTAATAATAATGACATTATTTTAGATATTTTTATATTCATCGTATATACGTCTAAGATTATATTATTTGTGGCTTATAATTTATCAAGTAAATATGAATTCTTAAAAAAACGCGGAATTGTTATTTTTGTTCTCGAGGTCAGAGACCTTTTTATAAATTACGATTTACCTTGCAGCACATTCTGATTAAAATTTGCATTTTTTTTTTTTTTTATTGATCTTATTTTTAAGCTCGTCAACTAAGGCCACCATTAGCTGTGTATAGGAATAGTAGGTTTTTTGTGTAGGGTTTGTTTGAAAGGTTGGAACACGTGTGTATGTGTGTGGGCCATGAATTCGTCACCAAGAACCCGGATAATCAACCATCCGAGAGCTAAGCCACACTGGCCGATACTTAACCTAAGAATACATTAGTAACTGAGGCCAATCATCGCGGCCACACCCGGCCACTATTTTGTATTGATATTTTTATAGTTCCAATTTTTTTAAATGAAAACATCAATTGTTTTCAAAATGAATATTTTTCTAAATTTTGGTGTACGAGTTAACAAATCGAATTACGGATAATTAGTCGTTATAAAATATTTAATGTTTGGTTGTGTAACTTTTATTTATAATGATAAACAAAAAATTTATTTTGCTGCCTAAAAATTCGATATTTAAAAAATGAATGTTTTTTTTTAGAGTGTAATTTCACCGAGAAAATAACTGACTTCTAATAAAAAGTATATATCTTTTTAGTAGATCCTAAGGTTTTATTTAGTTGATTGTTGATAAGAATTTATTAGAATCAATTTAAGATTTAAAATTTAAAATTTTTCTTCAAGGATTGGTTATTGATATTAAAGATTTAATTGATAGTGCATTGTATATTATATCTACTACCTATTGTACTTATTTTTAATTGACTATTAGTTTTATTTCAATAGTTTGAATCAATGTGTGTAAAATGTCTACATTTATTTTTTATTAATTATGTTATATAATTATTATTTTGTATTACATCTGTAATACTTCAAATTTTTTTGTTCTTGTGTCAGGTATCATATTGATAACTATAAGTTAGTCTAATAAACAAATTCATTTAACTGCTTTAAAATTAAAAATATATAATATATAGATAGATAGAATATGATAAAATTCACTAAAAAATATAATAATAAATGATAATAAAATATGGTAGGATAGATGTTTTTATTTGCTCAGTATTGGGCGACGTCCTTGGCTATTACCTGGTTGGCAATACCTTAAGAATTAATTTACTATTCTTGAAAACTAAAATCTGAGTAAATATAAAAAAATTTAGATTTAAAATTTAAAATTTGTTAAAATTAATAGTCCTAATTAGTTGTATGTGTATAGAAGATCGACTTCCTTAGAGTTTTTTTTTCAATTGTGTTATTTCCATTTTAATAAGTTTGTTAAGTACATACTTTTTTGGAATTAATAAACTACTGCCAATTAATGGTTTGGTAAAACTTAATTATTTTATAAATTATTATTCAAATTGGGTTGATAACATTAAAAAATTTTATATTTCAGACATGAAGAGATTCAATGATGGTCATTCAAATGCCCCGTTTAAACGACCGAAGATGGGTCCCGATGATATAGAATTAAGAGTTCTTATTCCAAGCAAGGTATTTTTGCATTCCAACTTTTGAATTTCAATATTCAACCCATTATTGGTTATGTTTTAATAATTATTTATTTTAGGTTGCTGGTTCGATTATTGGTAAGGGTGGATTCAACATTTCCAGACTGCGCACAGACGTGAGTTTTTTGTTTAAAATTTGAAAATTATGTTTGTTAAATGTACTAAAAATTCTAAACCAATCAAAATAGGCCTACTATTGACTATTTGTATGTATATTTTATCCCATTATAATTTATTCATATTTGGTTGAGGCGTTCAGTTGATAATTAAGGAATATTGTTAGACTATTTTATATTTGTCAATATTCCCAATTATTGGATCTAATAAAATTAAAATTAATAGAAATATTTATGAAGTGTGAAGGTAAGTAGGCCTATTTAATATTTTTCCTCTCGGAACATGTTAAGTTCAAAAAAAAGGATACTGGAATTATAAAGTTCAAATAATAATCATGTATAGTTGCTATGTAACTTAACCAAAACAGGACTGATCTTGGAAATTTGTTATGTGTTCTATGCCCATATGCCCATGCCCCTCGATGTGATTAATTTCACGTGTCCCGTGGTACCCTGGGCCCCTCTGCAAATACCACGAATATGCCCTGAACCTCAATCATCGACGAATACAACCTGCGAACAATAACGGATACTACCTGATGCTGTCCATCTAACAGTACAATGCCACAGTCACTGTCCCAGATTGCCCGGGTCCTGAACGGTAAATCATCCATCATCAATCTCTCATATATATACTTAAAATTTTCTTTTATGCATAAATTTTTTTTTCTTTAGTAGATTCAGATGTGTATTTATAACCATTTTGTTGTTGATAACTTATTTAATTGACTGAAAGCCTTTAAAATTGAGAAATGTTATTAAAAGAAAGTAGGTTGATTTCTCATATGGCTTTCAGGGCTTGCAGTTTTTTTTTTAAATTTCACTCTTTGTGGTTAATTTAAAAATAGTTTGAAAACTTAAAAATTGCCTCCTACACTGGGATTTTACACTGAAAAAAACTTTTAAGACTAAATCCATTATATCCAAAAAATATTAAAGAATATAAATTAAATATTACAGAATTGTATGCTATATCACTTTCCGTTTGTCCTGCAAATCAGTTAATTTAAACTGATAAATTTCTTTTTCTGTTTGTGAGTTTTATGGGGAAATATACTAAGAGTAGACCAATTAAAAACCTGCATAAATTATAAATTGCTTTTTTATTGTTAAACCTGATATTTATAATATAATTTAATTTTAAAATATTATAAACATTAAAAATTTTCCCTTCAATTAATTTTACTATTTTAGTATTAGTGTATAAATTGGTCCATTCTTAGTAATATGCTTTCTTTTTTTGTCGGCCTAATACATTCATGTGAATTCAAATAATCATTTATTTTATTTTTTGTTAGAATACTGACTATTATATCAAGTAACGAAAATGCTTTGAAAGTCTTGGGTGAAGTTATGGGCAATTTAGAAGATGGTGGTTCTGTAAGTATCCAAACATAAATAAGAAATAAACTTATTAATTTTTATTAATTTAAATATTATTTATGATTAGAGATTTAAACGTGGTGGAGCTGGTGGTGGTCAAGGTAATAATGATAATCAAGGAGAGACTGATGTCGATGTCAGAATGTTAGTTCATCAAAGTCAAGCTGGATGTATAATTGGAAAAGGAGGATTAAAAGTTAAAGAGCTAAGAGAGGTTAGTTCAGAACTTATAATGAATTAAATAATATAATAGAATTTAAAACAAATATAATTTTATAAATTACCTAAAGGTCAGGTTTTAATTTACATTTGTAATGAATTTGTTGTACATTGTTGAAAATGAATAAAGTGCATCATCCAAAAAAGTATATTTTTTATGATACAATGTAATACTAATTTTACAATAATTTTAAATCAACAATATTTACTTAAACAAAATTAAACAGCTTATTGATTTAATGTTATGTTGATGATTAGATTATAAAAATAATAATGTTATGTTTTTTTTTTTTTTTTATTGAATTTTTTTTAATATATCAAAATGCAAATCTAATACATTTACATTAAATTAAATTTTAAGATGAAAATATTTTAATGAAATATACTATAGCCCACGTCATAAATACTGGCAGCTTAATATTGTACTTAATATTTATTTCTGGTAACTGTTATTACATTAACTAAATAATTACTAAACTAATAAGTCAATGATTATTTTTGTAATTATCCTATTTAAAGAAACTATATGTTAAATATAAATTTATATATAAAAAAAAAAAATCCTTAATCTATTGCTAATTTTCTAGTTAGATTTGTCAAAATTTCATACATTACCTAGATTTTATGTGTAATTATACAAATATCTTAGTTATGTGTTAAAATAATTTTTTTTTTTAAATTTTTTAGAAAACTGGATCAAGAATTAAAATTTACACGAGTTGTTGTCCTATGAGTACTGATAGAGTTGTACAAATAACCGGAAAACCAAATACCTGTTCAGATTGTGTTAGGGAAGTTCTGGATTTACTAAAAACTGTAAGTTTTTTAAAATTAATGTATTTTTCAATTTTTAATTTAATTGATGATTTTATTTTTTAGGCTCCTGTTAAAGGGGCAGAAGATCCATACGATCCCAATAATTTTGACGAATACTATTCAGATGAATATGGTGGTTATGGTAATCCAGCTGGTGGTGGAGGTATGAGAGGCGGTAATATGAACCAACGTGGACCACCTGGGCCAGGAAGATTCCAAGGCGGCGGTGGTGGTGGACCTATGAATAATCGTGGAATGTAAGACTTACATTTCTTTTTAATAGATATTTTGAATATCTTGTATCAATCAATAATATGTAAAGTATGATTATTAAATAATTCAGTTCTTGTATTGCTATGAAAAAAAATATGCAATAATTTCAAGTTCTGGATAATATTTCTATAAAATATTAGTTTTCAAAAAAATTTTGTGTTTCTTGGAGTATTTATAAGGCCATTTTAATTTCTAACTTGAAATATTAACAGTATTTATAAGTTAGTTATTAATTGATAAAAATATGATTTGTTGTTATTTTTATTTATTAATTTTTTTTAATAATTCTTATTTTGTTTTAAAGGGCTTATTCCAGAGGTGGCGGTGGTGGTCGTGGAGGCGGTGGTGGCTTTGGTGGCGGTGGTGGATTCAGTAATACTGGTGGAGGAAATTATGGAGGCAATGCTGGAGGCTATGGTGGTGGACCTGGTGGTTATGGAAATAATGTTGGATCTGGAAACTTTGGCGGTGGCGGCGGAGGTTATGGTGGTAAGTTGTATTATTATTAATATTTTGGTTATTTTTGATATTATAGCATTCTTACATTAATTTTTTAATATGGTTGGTACTAGTACACAAACAATGTTAGTTTGAAATATAATATTATTTATTAGATTTTAAAACGATACTTAATTTTATTTTAATATTTGGGGAAGTACTACCAAGAAATATACATTTTGTTTTCATTTAATCAAATTGTATGATTAGAATGTTAAATTATTAAAATTTATTATATTTCGTACTAAAATTATTAAATTATGTTTGTCCTAAATAATTTTGATTATAGGAGGTTTAAACATATTTATTTTATAGTTTCATAATTTTATATATTATTTAATTAAAATAGTTAAAATTAAAAGCACTACATTCGAATCAAAATCTTTTTTTATTAATAGTTAACTATTTGAAATGTATACACAAAAATCAATTTTCATATTATATAATATAAAACACTATTAAATTATTATTCAATTGATTATACAAAATATAAAAATAAAATTATGGTCTCTGTATTACATAAATGTAAAATCTTGTTAATTTGAACAGAAACGTGAAATGAGATCATTTGGAATACTTGACCTTATTAAAACCCATTTTCTTGTAATTTAAAATTTAAATTTATGATTTTAGTTATAAGTAGGTATGACTCATGTCTGATTAACGTAATTATATATAAATATTAATAAATAACACATTTTCATAAGTATTTCAATGATCATTAAAGAGCAGATTTTTAGGTTCTTAAAAGCTTAAAATATGATGCTAATATGTTCTAAAAAAAACCCTAAAATATTCTCTAAATATTCCTTAAACTTGTAAATATGCAGATAATATGATTTGTTTTTTTTCCAAAATAATTCAACTAAAACAATAAATAACTTATGTACCATTCCTTTTTGGTAACATATAAAATATTTAACTATAAAAAATACAAAAGTTCATAGGTATATGAATATAATGAAATATATTATATAAAAACAAAATAGTTTAATAAAAACAATACATAACTTGTATGGCCTTTAGTGACAGCTAAGTTATTTAACGATAAAATATAAATCAGTTCATACTTAGTTACCTTTATTAATATAATGAAATATTAATAAAACAAATAAAATTAATAAAAACAAAATTAGTTCATACTTAGTTACCTACTAAACTATATCACCATCAGTCGTAAATACTGTATCATTTATTTTATTATACGGCTCTATTCACTGTTTATGTAAGTATTTTAAACTTTTGTTAATTTTCGGTACTTAAAAAAAATAAAAATAAATATTACAAATTTAACTAAATCGTCAGACATTATAATAATAAACAATATAAAAGTAAAAATAGATTTATTATTAGAAATCATTCTTATCACGTTATTATAAGATCGTAAGTACAATCATGGATGAAGAGTAACAGAATGATCATTATTACCAATTTGATTACCAACAAATAGATAATTGGATGATTTTTAATTTTTATCATTCTTATATAAAATAATTTTTTTTCCTAGACAAAATTGTTGCTGGAAAATATCACAAATCAATAAATTAATAATGTATAATATGATTTTTTATGAACAATAATAGAATATTATATTCTAAAATATGAAAATAGGCTAAATATTCTCTTAAGTCCAAAATATGCTTTAATATGCTAAATAAATTTTTTCCTACGAACTCTGTGATGGATAAGTCGTCCACATTTTTCACTCTCATAAAACCAATAAAAATATGTAAAAACCTAAAAATCTGCTCTAATGATCATGATTGTGTAGGTCTAAAGTAAAATATGTCTTTAAACATAGGGGTATGATCATTTTTGTTTACTGCGTTGTTTAGGTTAGTGTATGTTGACTGTTGAGATTAACTAGATTGACTCTCCTCCTCCCTACTGTACATGATAAATAAATGTATTATGGCTTAAGTAATATTAATTATTTCTATAGTTTAACTAATATTAATTAGAGTTTATAAATTATTTGTTTCCATCATTATCCAAATGATAAATTTTTTTTTTATTTATAATAAGCCGGGTCCATAAATTCAGTAAAAATGTATGCTGTGCGTCAAATGTAGAGCATCATTAATATTAAAAAAAAACAAATCTATGTCGCGGCACAATAACTCATGGCTGATAGAGATTGTGTGCATGAAATATACTATAAATGTTTATGGGCGCTATTGTGAGGTAAACATCTACACATGCATACATTTTCTGCTGACTTTGACACACAATGTTAATTTTTGGTGTGCAACTAAAACAGGCTTAATAGTATATATAATTAAAACTAATAAGTAATGCAATATAATTTAGGATCACTTGATTGTTATTTTAAGAAACCTTTTAAAAAAAAAAAAAGCTTATACCTAGTATTAACATTTAAATTTCATTTTAATACCAGGTTTTCTTGTATAATATAAATCTTATTTTTTATTATGAAAGGTGGCTTTGACGATGGTCCTATGAGTGATTTTAGTATGCCTCCCCCAGCTATGGGTGCTGGAGTCGGAAAACCTGCAGCTTTTAATGGTTCTACGCAAGTCACTATTCCGAAAGATGTAAGTGACAGTTTTACCGTTGACGGAGTTATGCACAAGGCTTGCGTACCGAAAAGCATAAAAATTATCAATAAATGAAAAACATAAGGGATAATAATTTAAATAACCAAACACTTAATTTTCAAAAGTATTATGAGTTAGTAGATTTTATTAAAATTGAAGTGAAAAGAGAAGATTATTATCAGTAGGGATGTAGTAATGCATAGCTGTTCCTTATGTAAGCGGCAAAGATACAGAATAATAAGATTTACTACAGGTAACAGAGAATGTTTTGAAGAGAAGACTATGGTTGGATAAGAGATAGAATATGAGATACAAATGTTTCTTTTAAGCTAGTTTATTATATGCTTCAATTAACACTCCAATTAAATTTTGTTTTTATTATATTATTTGATGTTTCGGTACGTTTGTCTTGAGTAGTTCCAATTTAGCGATAAAAACTGTTGCTTCCATTGTTTTTCGGTATGCGATCCCTTGTGTGCTCTTATACGTATTTTTTTTATTTATTTTTTTTTTTTTTTTAATATTTTAACTTAAATATAATTATTTTTTATTTCCTCTTTGGACATAAAACATTTAAGCAAATAATACATTTTGGATGTGTAATATTTGTTATTTGATTTGACCAAAAATTTAATATAAGTATGATTAATAAAATTAATTTATAATAACCTTTTGAGGAAACAGATAATAAAAATAAATTTTAATTTAAATATTTTATTTTAAATTTATTGGGTATAAAATATAAGTTTACAACACTCTAATAATTAATTCTTGTACTGTGGTCTTACGAAAACCTTTCGACTTTTTGTATATTATGTATAAATAATTAATTAAAATTAACAAAATTTATTGGAAAAATATAATAATTTGAATAATTTATTTATATAATTAAATACATATATTTTCAATTAATTTAATATTTACGCTTACCTATTTTCATTGAATATAATATGTTAATTTATCAACGCAAATATATTTTATAACATTTAATACTATAGTTATACATTAATTTTAATTACTTGTTGTTATGATATGTTATTAAGTTATCACATTGTTAAATTTTAAATTAATTTCTAGTTAATTGATGGCACTAAGATTTTTGGAAATATTATCAATTTTTAAGTTTTTTAACATATAACTAAACTCTATAGATAATATAGTTTAACATGTCTTAAAGTTTTAAATACTAAAATGTTAAGTTATTTTAAAATTTTACCAATTAAATACCTAAAAAGACAAATTTAATATAATTAATTCACTAGTTCATTAAAAAATTATATAATGTTGTTATATTAGCAGAACTTATTAAAATTTTTAAGTTAGTATATTTAATTTTAGGTTTAATTTTATTGTATACTTTGATAGGTTAAAAATTATTAAAAAAAAATTTATAGATTTATTTTAATTTAATTTAATTTTTTTTTAATTATATTTTATTTATTTATATTTTATTTAAATATATAATTTTACTTTAAAGCTCGCGGGCGCGATAATCGGCAAGGCAGGCGCTAGAATTCGTCGCATACGCCAAGATTCAGGAGCCGGAATCACTATTGGCGAACCAACTGAAGGCTCAGATGAACGAATAATCACTATTAATGGCACAGACAGTCAAATTCAAATGGCACAATATTTATTACAACAATGGTTAGTATTTCATATTTTTATTTTTATCTTAATGTGTATTATTTAAGGTGAAAGGATTTTATATTAAAATTACTAACATGTAAAAACGAAGTGCCATGCAGCTAACTATGGGTTCTCAGCTACAAGAAAACCGTTAACTATCGTATGGAAGACTAGTGATTTTGTTGTTTTAAAAAAATTGTATTTTCATAACAAAAAGTCTCTAGTCTTCTTACGAAAGTATCGATTAACAGCATGCAACAACTATAACTGCTTTTATCTACTTAATTAACTATCTAATAACTTTTATGCTTATATTTTACTAAGGATATGTATGTTTAAAAAATATCATAACTTTTTATTGTATTTTTTATCTAAAAATACCTTTATTTTCTTCTAACTTTATTCTTGATTAAAATTTCATTAAAATGTTTTAAAACTACATTTTATTGAAAATTTATTTTATTGCTATTATTTATTTTATGTTAGATATCTTATAATGTTCAACAATATTTTATATCTATGTAATATAATTTTGATACTGTTTCAACCGCATTTTTAACCTTGCTTAGTTAATTTTTTTTATGGTTAATTTGGGAAATAATATAAATTTACTGGTTTTTTAATTTAAAGAAAAATGTGTTTTTAATTATAATTTATTAATATAAATATTTTTTTTTTCAAATTTGTATTATTTAATAATATTGTTATTTTTTCATGTTGTGTAGCACTTATTACTAGCATAGCATTATTCTAATAAAATAGATAGTTCAAATCACAATGAATAATTTAAAAATCTAATTTTAATATTTTGTAATGTTTTTAAATTGTTATCAATTTGTTTTTATTACAATTGGCAGATTTTTATTATTTCCCCTAAAATCAATAGCATCTAATTATTAAACTGTTAATGCTTGCATGGATTGTTGTTATTTGTTGTTTTTAAAATTATTTCGTAATTTGAAAAACATCGTTTATCAAAAGTATTTAAAATTAACCTTACTAAAAAAAGAAAATTATTATCTATTCTAGCTTAAGTACTGAGTTAAGATTTGTATTATATTTAAATTCATATTTATTTTTGTATAGTTTTATTACTTTTAAAAATTTTTATTGCACATCTGTGTAAAAATAAAAATAATTGATATATTTTAAAATGTTGTCAATTAATTTATTTTAAAACTATTTAACCATCTTATGGCTTTTTAACTATAGAATGTGAAGTTAAAAATATTTTATTTTTTGTTTTAGCGTTCAAGCCCAAAAACCTGGAGGTCCTGGTGGCGATGGCTTCATGTAAAAAAAAAAAAAAAAAAATGCAATTAATTTGTATTTTGCTATTCAATTATGTTTTCAATCTTATATTATACTCATTTAAATTGATTTAATGTAGTTAATTTAGTACCCATTAGTAATGATCCGTGTATTCAATTTCATTTGGTTTTTAAATTGTCTGAAGAAGAGGGATAACTGAAACATACAATGAGGGTAACTCATGTTTATTTTACCTGTATTTTCAGTTGTTTGTGCTTCTATTTATATATATATTTTTTTTTTTTGTAAATATATGACATTATATTGATACAAATTTCCATCATTTAATTATAGTTAATAAGATTTTTAATTTTAAACACTTATGCGTTGTAGTAAAGTACCTAAGAAATACATTTATATTTATAAGTTGATTTATAATTATAAATCTTAAATATATATATATATATAATTATATACATTTTATCCACACACATTTTTTAAATTTAAAATTGAAATTAGGTATTAATTATTAATATTAGGTTATATTTCAATAAATAATTTTTTTAGACATGTAATTTATTATATCTATTGTGGATGAAAATTTTGTATTGGTGTAATAATACTGAATAAGTAATACAGTGTGTTCTGTGGTTTTAATTGTATGTAATTTTTTTATAGTTTACTTTCCAATTCTGATGTCATGTAGTATTCTTAAAGTGATTGGTGATAAACTTATTAAAATTTAATTTACATCATATATAATAAATAGGCATGAATTTTGCATACATATTTAAGATTCTTGAGTTACAATGACTAACTATACATTTATAATAGTATTGTACAAGGTGATTTATCAAACATGTTTTTTCTATTAATTTTTATACTAAAGAAATTTCCTCTGAAGATGTAAATTTCTATTTTTCAAAGGAGCAATTCTTTCTTATTGTAAATTATTTGCTGGATAATTTTTACCTATCAAAACATTAATTTAAAATAGAGTAGTTAATGAGTGATTAAACTTTGTGTGCTAAGAATTATTGGTCCATGTTAATGGGTTTGGAAAATGGGGTTATTATTATTAGAATATTTTAGTAATAAATGCTAGATCGGATTGGTATTACATTTATTTTACATTTTTGTAATACAATTTTTAAGGATTATTATACTTGCATTGCAGTAGCTGGAATTTTGAATTAGTTACACAACTTTTTTATAAGAGGGGAATATAAGTTAATATTGCTATCAAACAAAAAGTAGTACAATAATTTCAAGAATTTGTAAATATAGCGTATTTAAGAATACCTATTAAATTCCAAGTATAGAATTAAAATAAATTTATTAAATGAAAAAATTTAGATGAGGTTGTTGAGTTACTTATCATCGAAACTAGTGAAGAAAACATTTTAATGAAGTTAATAATCAACGACATACTACCCCCTGATGTAAGTTTGATATTTTCATTGTAGGTATTCGTTTAGTCTAACAAAAAAATAACAAGAAATATCCTTTATATGGTAAATACTTAACTAATATTCATGTTAATTTTTAAATATGATAAAAAACTATTTCTATTATTTTACTAAGTCCAATCTCAATTCATTACGGGTATTCTAATTCCTAGGTACTTCTTTCAAATTTGCTATTAAGTAGGATTTGTTGAATTTGATTTCGATGATAAATTATAAAATACAAAAAGAGAATCTGGGTAAAGATAAATTGGATGAATCGGCAATTTTATTTAATGTTTTAAGTCGTCATGTATTTTGAAATATTAAGTACATATATTACAATTGAAGAAATATTTGAATTATAAAAATGATGTCAATGAAATATATTAAATTTGATTTATACATTTATTTAACAAAATATAAATACAAAAATAATAATAATTTAAATATTTTGTGAAAATTGCAAACATTAGTTATTTATATTATATGTAACTTTTTTGAAGATTCGGGATGTTGCGAAATTTTTTCCGTAAACATCGTATTTATTTTAGGTCAACTAGGTATCGTAGCGTAGAATTGCTTAAATAACTAGAGTATACCTAATAAAATTGTGTATAGAAATGTATAGCTTTATAAATAAATGATTTGTCAGTTCCTATTAAATTGGTAAGGTTATCTACGTTTTCAAAAAATCTGTTATCATTGGGCCGTGTGTATTTCCCGCTCGACAGTAGGTATTTATACCTAGGTAGCCAGATAGATACCTAGACATTGTCTAAATATGAAATGATGTGACTAATCTGCTACTGTCATGGCACTTATAGTTGTTGGGAAAAGTGTCTTAAGATGAATTATCTTTGTTTTTTCGTAAAAATTTATATTAAGTCTGGTCGTCTAGAAATACTATTACAAATATTTAGCTAAAATATCAAATCTACATCTCTACGGCGGTCTCGAATTCTAAGACACGAAAAAACGAAATTCGATTTTATCCTAAACTCTATAGTGTTGCGTAAGTCATTAAGTTTTTTTATGGGTTTCGTTAGTTTACCACAAATCAAAAAATTGTTGATCTTTGATGCTCGTAACGTATTGTATAGTAAACTTTTCTTTTCCTAAGCGTGATAACAAATACACACAATCAAAATAATGGCACACGTCATCGCAAAACCAATTGGATTCGCACTGTTCTACTAAAGCGGGTAAGTAAGTATCTGACTATAGGTGAAAAAAATTCAATACACATCTGTGAATGTTATACTCGTATGTCATGAAATCGCAAAATTAGGACTAAGAAAATAACAATTTCATAAATATACATTACAGGTGACTTACAAATAGCGCGAGGCTCGGGACATTGGTAAAATATATACCTAATATTATAGTAATTTCTCAAAATATTTATATACAAGGTAAATTATCCGAGGAAGCGCAAGAAAATGTAGAAGTAAGGATTTAAAGTTATTTAGAAAAAAATGACAATAAAGATATTATATATATTACGTATGTTTTGCGCATTATCAGATTCGGTCATATTAAATCTACATAGATAGGTAGTTTTTTTTTTTTTTTTTTTTTTATTAGCTTTTAGTATGTAACTATAATAGCTCAACAATTATTAAATAGGTAGTTAATATGTGATAAAAATATAAAATAACCATTTGTACATTAAAAAATCCAGTTTTATTGTTTATTAAATCCATTAAAATACAAACCATCTTTTTTTAATCATAGGTATATTTACGTATCATGGAGTGAAAATATTTTCAAAATAAAATTAAACAATTAATTATAAAATAAAAAAAACATTACGTTTTTAAAATCTTAAAATAATACAAGTAATACGTTTGATTATACGAGGTTAAATTAAAAAAAATAATGTCAACTTTGGATTTGTTGTCCTCGAAAATATAGATTGCGGTTTGTTTAACAATAACATCTTATAAAATAATAGTTGATATGAATTTTGACAAACTAAAATCACTTTTCAGACCACTGTGTGACGTGCAACACGGCGCGGGTAGCTGCCAAAACGGCAGCATGCTTATCGCCAACCGCCGATGCGTTACCGTCA
This sequence comes from Melanaphis sacchari, assembly GCF_002803265.2. Lineage (NCBI taxonomy): Eukaryota > Metazoa > Arthropoda > Insecta > Hemiptera > Aphididae > Melanaphis > Melanaphis sacchari. The sequence goes on along the minus strand of NW_020271269.1, from coordinate 77,743 downwards.
AAAACATTTTTTTAAACCGTCTTGTTTAAAACTGTTACCGATAGGAATAACGACCTACGTTTCTGATCCCTGTACAACCGCGGTTCTAGCTGTTGCTATTGTTACTCCACCCCAGCGGCGTGGCGGTTTTGAGGCCTCTCGGGACTTGGTTAATCCAAAAAATAATAATTCGTGGCAATTATTAACGGTAAATATTATAAAAGTTTTAAGATTTATAACAAGATAAAAAGAAAGAAGTGAATAAATAGCGTAAGTTTATGGATACAAAAAGCTAACCCTACGTTTGCGCAGAAAAAAATATTAACCATACCTATAGATAGGTGACAAAAATGTAGTTGTAGTTTAATTATATTTTAGTGAGGTTAGAATAATGGTTTGATATAATTATTTAGATACTAAAATTTTCTGTAGAATTATGGTAGACATTCAGTAATGTTGTATACTTGTATACATATGTATTAATAAAATATGATTTACACAATTAAATTACAATAATTACGTTTAGGTACCTGCACAAAACAATATCGACTAGTTAAACAAACCAAAACTAATAATTGATGATATTATCTACCTACGTATACTGATGTTCACTATGATAATCGATAATTATCGAAGTAACTAAAAAAAACTGGAGTCTGCGTGTCGGTAAGTGAATGAAATTAGTCATGATTTTAATTTTTGAATACAATCATTCGATTGAAGTAATTATAAAATTAAGAAGACGCTACTATCCATCCGGCATCCATACATAATGCGTGGGCGTTGTCTCCATACCTTAAAAGGATGTAAAAAATATCAAATTTGAGTTTAGCGGAACGAATTATTATAGTATTATATTGTTTAAATATTTGAGTGTATTGAGCTGTATTATTAAATTTAAAGATGAAAACATTAGCTGTGCTTAAGCGTCGGTTTTTTTTTTTATATTTAAATTTCTAATTGAGATACAAGCATTTTTAATTTTGTGATATTTCTCTGCTCATATATAGGTGGTAGTCGTATTATAAATTACTTATAAATTAAAATATCGAAATAAGCAAACGCTATTCATATAGATGAAATTAACTAATTGATAACAACATAATATCTAATGATAATATTATAGTGTATTTCTTACCTTTAAGACTTTAAGTATCTAGTGTACCTATAATTTTACAAGTATATCGCAGTGAATATACAGTGGACTCTCTATATACATAATTATATATACATTACGTATATACATATTATTCAATTGTTGTACGCGGGGAAAAATATTGATACAAATTTAGGGAATAAATTGATTATCGTGCTGTCGTTTAACATTTTAATCAACGCATGCACTTTATTATTGCTCTCCGTGAAGGGTTTTAAGTGTTTTTATTTAGAAGTAATTGCAAATAATAGGGTTAAATGATTGAAATGACTGGAGTCAAACGTCGGCTGCACCTTTGTATAATATATTTACCATCCCCCGCATCGGATAAGGTTATAATATAATATATATTGTAGGCATTTCATTATTATTAGGCGGGCGCGTGGCCATTGATGCTTTATTTAATATCACGTACAGGTAATCAAATTAGTGTCGTCCACGCCCGTCGATTCATTTATGTATGTGCACAATATGTATGCTGTATACTGTATAATATTATGACGACGACGGTAAATATACGAACGGGCGGAAAAACAACCCCTCGTGGCGGGATAACTCAATAATTTCACTCTTTACTATATGTATATACACACACACACATAAATGCACATTGCGCGCACGCGCACACACACACACACACACACACACACACACACACACACACACACACTGTGTAATATATAATAATATAAAACTATCAGAGTATAAATGAACACATGTTAAAGCGCGAAAAAAAAAATTGTCGATCATAAAAATATGTAGAACGTATGTTTTATAGCGTGTATTGTTATAGCGGTTTAATATAGAGAATACATTTTTTTTTTCTTTTTGAAAAAAAGAACACTTAAGTCTAATACGCGATTTTGTGATTGCAATAATTTATCGATTTTAAATTAAATGCCAATAATATATGTATCTTGTATAACTGTATAAGTGCTCTATAGTATCGCATTTAAACAAATAGGATGTCGCGGTGTCTATAATACATAAACATATCGGAAAATTACCTCGAAATTCGTTAAAATGAGAAAAGTCCTCCCTCTCGCTGATAATCAATGATGAAAAGACACGGTGGAAATAAGGGTTTTTAAGTTTAGATTATTTAGATATGTAAGTGTAAGTGTGTGTCTTTAAAACAGTAGATACATACAAGCCCGGATTAAGGATCGATTGGGCCCCAGAACACCATAAACTTAGTAGACCCCCTTTCAACTTTAACTTCAAAAAAATTGTATCACTACCTGCATTTTAAAAACTGTATAATATTGTATAATTTTGTCAGCACAAACAATTTATATATAAATAAATAAATTAAAAGTTATGTAATAATTTATTATGCACATATTATAAATTTATATATATATATATAAATACTGTATTTGTTAAAAATAATAATAACTAAAATTTTTTCTTTGATTTTTCTTTTGCAAATTGTTAAATAGTTTCATTAAAATCGATCAATTGCAAATTATCATTTTCTGATTATAATATTAATGATGTTAAATATTTCTTAGTTTAGCTTGTTTTATATTTATTTTTTATTCTTGATAATTTTGATAATGGTCTTTCGGCCGAACAATTATTTTTATTAGGTAGGTATATATGGGCACCTATTGCGAATAGATCAAGAATACCTAATATCAATTATTACTACTTATACGCTATCAATTATTAAAATAAAAATTTAATATTTATTATCATTTAGACCATTTAGTAATTTTTCGTAATAAAAAATTAAGAACATTTTTATTTTATAATTACTAATAATTATCTACTGTACCCATTAAAATAATTTTTTTTAAACTTTTTTAAACACATTAAAAATGTATATTTATATTGGAGATAAAGATTGGCTCTCAAATTCAGTGTGCTCCGGGACCGTGCCCTTTCCTTGGCACCCCCATTAATCCGGGCTTGATTACATACCAGTATTTTTAATAATTTTATAAATATTTATTTAGATTACATTTTAATTTAAAAAAAAATCATTATTTATACGACGGACGTTGGTACCTATGTTTAAATTATATTTTAATATAGGTATTACCTATTTTTATAAATTATTTTTGAATACATAGTATAGATAAATAATAATTGATAAATAAAATATTTTGTTTAATGTTAAAATAACCAATCAGTTTTTGAAATTTATTTTAACACTTCTCATTTAATTGAACTATATTAAAGAGTACGAGTACCTACGTATATACTTATTAATAATTTAAACATTAAATATTAAACGATATTATGATTCAGTTGTACAAATTAGGTATTTAATAATGCAATAGAATAAGTTATTCAAAACATATTATATTATGTATTGCTGGTTATTTTTTTTTAAATTATACTTATCCTTATGATAATAAATTAATCCCTAATATAAATTTATTATACATTTGAGCTATTCAAATATAATGTTAGTTTACTTAAAATATAGCGACAGATAAAAAAATTGGAAGACAAACAATTTTATTGGAAGTGTATAACACCAAAGATAACATAATATTTGTTTTCTTATTTTTCAGACAATTTTTTTTTTTTTTTTTTACATTACATATTTTATAATATAAAACTATAGCTAAATTAATAAATCTATATATCTACCTAATTAGTAATTAGGTATATGTTTAAAATATTATATAAGAAATATGGATACGATTGGCTTCTAACTGTTTTGTGCACAGTTTAATAATAATAATAATAATAATAATAATAGATAAGAGGTTTTTAGCTTATAATTAGAAAAATCTTTGTTGTTCGTAATTTCGCTGTACGCTATTTAGCATGTGTGAGTGATCACCAACAATATCTATTATCTCATCGTCGGCACCATCGACATCATCATCGTCGTCCATTTCAGAGACTTCACTTAGTTCGTATCGTTGACTTTTCTCATCATCGTTGTTAAGAGACCTATTTTGTAGAGCTAAATCTTTGGACTCCTGAATACCTGTATCTAATACACCACAAACTGATCCTTTAGATGAAAAGTCAACAGGATAATCTGAAATTTGAAATTTATCATTTTTTTAATGTATATTCAATTTATAACTTAGATTATAAACTTAATACACATACGTAATTATTGTACTTATATATAACTGTTATGTGAGACTGACCTGTGGTAAGCGATTTGTTCGCAGTGTTCTCTGTAAGTTTCTCCGAACCATTGACCGTTGTATCATCGTTAACTTTTCTCAATTGTTTTTTATGTTTCATCCTTCGATTTTGAAACCATGTTTTGACCTAAACATAAATGATTTAATACTGTTGAGTATAACACAAAATACCTACTAATTATAATTATATGTAGTTAAATTATTAGTTATGACTCACCTGTGTTTCAGACAATCTCAGTTCAGTAGCCAGTTCAACTCTCTCTGGCGTGCTTAAATATCGTTGTACTTCAAATCTTTTTTCTAGTCCGGTGAGTTGTTGATCGGAAAATACAGTCCGAGCTTTTCGTCTGCGACATAGCCTAGAGCTTAGTTGTCCGTGGCCATAGTCTGATCGGGCACCCCAAATACTTCCAAAAGGTACCCCTATAATAATCATTGTAACAATCATGTAGTATTATTAATATTACTCCGAAATATAATACATTTATACCAACATACGAGTATAAAATCAATTTCCAAAAATCAAGATCATAATCATTAATATGATAAAAAAAACCTTATGAAGAAGTAAAAAACTTTAATGTTCAACGTTAAAGATGATTAGAAAATCGGTTCTAGTTGGTACTTGAAAAGGGGGAGAGGGTAGGATAAATTGCTTTTATCAAAAATAAAAAATTACCAGCATTTAATTTCCAAAATTAACAGAAAATACTGTAAAAAAATACAGAAAAATGAGAATATTTAAACAATATCAATTTTTGATAAATTATTCAATTACTTATTTTTTTTGTAATTCAAAAAAAGAATAACTGCATAAACTTTTAAAAATTATTCGTATTATTATTTATTAGATGTGATACAATTTTCAAAATATTTTGACTATTTTTGTGCTATCTAAAGGTATTAGATATTTTTGACTTTTTGGTTTATTTTTGATTTATATTTATAATAAACTATTATTTGCGAGAAAAAGCTTGATATTTTCATACAAAGTTCTTCGTAAGTTATTATTACTATAGTTCAAATATAATAAAAACATATAGTCACACTTTGGCGGCCATAGATATTATTAATGAGAAGGGATTAAATTAATAGGTATATGCCTATACCTATCATTATTATTTAACAATTTTTACATGTCTATACTAGTATTAAAAAAAAACAAAGGAAGGATGGGTTTTGAACATCCAAAACCCCTATCTGTACGCCGTTGTAAAGTCACAATATTTTTTTATAAGTGATTAAAGTTCATATTCTTAAAAAATTTATCTAGAAAGCTAAAAATTCATTTAATTTTTAATTTTTGGTCCTTATAAGGCTTGATGATTTAATATAAGATTTCTCACAAGTTTTTATTATAATTAAAAAAAAGTTTAGTCTCAAGCTATACAAATATTTCTTATGAGTTATGAGGAATTGAAGTTAAAATGTTGATGACGTTGGATATTCAAATATATAGTAATGATTTACTTCCAAAGGGTTTTTATTATTTTGGTGTTAATCAAAAAATATTAACCATTGAAACTTGAAACATTCCAATATTACTTAAGTTATAATTTTCTATACACAATATTTGTATGTATTGTGAATATTTAACGTATCATAATCCATTACAGTGAACTATATTCAACGATGAAGAAAGGCATTCGATACCTACAACACAGCAGAACGGCTTCCCTAGTTTTAAAAAAAATATATATTTATTTTAATACAATACAAAATTACTTAATTATTTAAATTTAATGATCACCTATTTTTTTTCTTATAAATATTAACTTTTTTTTGTACGTATACTAAATTAAAAATTTCTCTACGTAAATATTATAATAATACAAACTCAGCTCAAGAGTTGAAATGGTTATGAAAATGTAGTAGCCGATCAATTTTTAAAATTAATATAGGTACTGTTGTGAATTACTAGCTCGCAAAGAAGAGCAGAATGCGGAAAATCTCTAAATATCTTGACCGTATTTTGTTTTATACCTTATCTTCTATATCGGCCCTTATAATATTACGATTTCATAATATACTTTCATTGTATTGACTAATATTTACAGAAAATATATTCTAATAAGGGCTTATATTAATTTTTATTAATAATTACCTTGAGGTGAAATAAAAAACGGTTCTGCGATACCATTTTTATGCATATTATAATGTGCTGGATATGATAAATAGGCAGAAGCCACCGTTGATGGCAACATCGGAAAGCATTCTTGACTTTGCGGCAGTTGATGATTTCGATTTCTTTCATGACTGGTTACCTGAAACTTTTTTTATCTCTTATTTAAAAACTTCGAAATAATGAATTTAACACGAGCAAGTGTAAATTAAACCCGTATATTTTTATTCTAATCGTTTATATCACAAGTGACACAATATAGGTGCCTATATCAAAGAATTAAAAAGCATGTTGATATACAAATAAAAACAGTATTCAATTTTTTAAAAGTGTTCTTAAGAGGATGTCAGTGTACTAGTTTTTTCTCTCTCTACGACCCACTTCTAACATTTACAAAAAATATTCATGTAAAATAGCTGTTTATGGTTTTTTTTTTTTTTTATATAGCAACGGTTCTTAACTTAGGGTACGCGTACCTCAAGGGGTACATGAAAAAAAATTGACTAATTGACTAATGGCGAAAAATGTTGAATATGTTTATTTAAAACAATTAATTTCAAAATATTCATGATATGTTATTAAAAATGAAAATTTGTGTCATAAATTAAAACTTAACCGTCAACTTATCTAATAGATAAGGAGTATAGAATGTGACATAGAATTTTTTTTTTTGTTATTTTTTTTATTTAAATATTTTAAAAGTAGTTATGTGAAAAAGTTTAAAAATTATAATGAGGGATACAATCTAGCAAAATATTAAACTTAGGGGTACGGGACGAAAAAAAGGTTAAGAACCGCTGATTTATAGGATCAGAATGAATAAATTTAAAATTTAAAATAAGTTTATTTAATGTCATTAATTCAGTTTAGCTACATTATTATTAGGTTTATAATATATTTTAAATTATTATTAATTATTAAATTTCGTTGATTCACAAATAGTATGCGACAGATTCAATGAATATATATAAGTGAAAAAAGTAATATTTAAGTATAAATAAATCTTTATAAACACAATATATTTAGATTAAAAATTTTAATTGAATTTATTACTTATAACAATAGTTAACGTAATCATTTATCATTGAATATTAATAATTGAAAATAATAATCTCAAAGAATTTATTCACTTTAAATGTATATGTATACATAAAAAAGAAAGATCGATTTTTATCAAAAGCGTGTAATGCATATAAAAGCGTATTTATAACTCATAATAATTACATCATTTTAATTATAAAAATAAATAAATATTATTTAATTATCATAATTATTGTAAATGTTTGAGTATTATTAGTATGGACGCGTACTGTGGGAAGCATTCCAGCGGTGTCGTCGTTTCTAACGGAAAACAAAGTTTTATTAGATAGTAATTTATAATTTGAAATCTTAGTCATTTATCAATGTAAGTGTAAACATGACACAATATAATATGTATATATTTATAGAAATTTCATAGAATAAAACTCATTTTTTATTATTTTTTAAATCAAAGGAATTTACAATTTTTTTTTAGTGAGATAGGTACTTCCTAAAGTATGAACTATAGTCAATTCAAATTATTAACTGTAGTACAAAACACATAATACACTACTGTAGTATTTCATTAAATACAATTTAATTTTGCTGATACCTAATTATATTAGTTATGTACCTTTAGCTATGTTTTCTTAAGCAAAGCGATGATTTTAGAAGAAAAGCATTTTTTTATTTTTATTTTTGTCCATAGATTTTTATAGCAGAGTTGATTGTTTGTGTCCTCAGAGTGTAAAATTTTAAAACATCAATTTTGTATATTTTTACATTTTTAAATAAATTTATACGTATTAAAATTTATTATACTAAATTATTAAATACATTTTAGATGAATAAATTAGCGTATAATGTTTGATCCTTGCATCATCGTATAGTGTACAGTGGTTATCTGCAGTATTCTGGTCACTATCATCGAAATAAATCAAGTAGCATTAACATTATTTGAAATCTTAATTATTATTTTTTCCATAGAATACAACCCCCCAATCATCATAGGACCTCACAGGACGTAGTTTTGAAATATAATTAAAACATCTAAATGTTTTAAATTATTTCATGCGTATTGTATAATTTAGTATAATTAGCAATGTATTCTAAAAAATCTGAAATTAAATATATACTATAAATTACTATAATTTTATAAAAAAAATGGTCAAATTATTAATCAAACTGATTTTAATTATCGTACAATTGTGAAGCTTTATGAAATATTTAGGTACATGGAAAGTATTTAAAATATTTATTTAAAATTAAAAAAAATATTCTATAATATGGTGTTGGTTGGTTAATGCTTAGATAAGATGGAAACATTTTAAATTAATATGTTCAGTTTTGAATTTACATTTTATGTTTAATAATGATAAAATACCTCAGAATTTGGTCTGTTGTTCTTTGATCTGAATAATATATCCTCAATTAAAAATGATGTGGAGTGTCCAGGAGACGATTTCCTCTGGTTTTCTGGCATTTTATTTGGCTTGATTATTTAAACTATCTATAACATAAATGACGTTGCGTTTCCTAGAATCTTGACAGGCAAATTGTTCGCGATTTACTACACCAAAATTCGTAAACGCGCAGGCATTATGTGTTACTTTGTCACCCTAAAGGACCGTCCCATCGACGCCTCCCATTGGCTGCATTGATCGTTGCCAGCCCTTTCGTATTGGCTTGGTGGTAGCCATACTGGAACCCTTCATCCCTGGCTGGAGGGAAAACGGAGATTTAAGTATTATATATTAAACAAGTTAGGATTGTCAGCAATTAGTCGGTAAACGGGTGGGCTGGCTTTATGAGAGGAGGGTGTTCAAAAAGCTTCTCTCGTTATAAGATTCTCAGTAAAAATTATTAAAGCCATAATATATAAAGAAAAATGTGAACACTGATGAATTGAAAATTTACCGTAACGTAGGTAGGTACACATATTTACGTTTAGCAATCCACCTAAATTATTATTACAAATATTATAGTATCAAAATACTTAAAATATAATTCTTTGTATCACATAAAAATAAATTAATAAAAATTGATTTTAAGAAATCTATTTTTAGATCTGTTTAACATTTTAATCTACCTATTATTATTTATTATTATTATGCAAAATGGTGGAGTTGAGATTGTCTTTCGATATAAAATAGTATTCAGACATATTCTAATCGTTTCAAGAATAAATTTGAACAATATTTAAAAATATCAACAATATACTACGATATTATCATATACATAAATATTTGAAACAGAAGCAAGCTTGAAAATTAAAGATTCGCTGAGTCTCAAAATACTAAAATATTTTAATGGGCCCCTCTCAATTTACAAATTCAAATCCTTCTCCCCATTTCTTACAAAAAATGTTTGATTATTATGGTATAGGTTCATGGTTATTCCTATACTCGTATACTTATATATTGTTTTATATCGCTTAAAAGTATAATAATTAATAAGATAAGAAAAATATGTATGTAATTAATTATTAATATTATATGAATATTTTAAAACCAATAACAATTCAGTTAATAAATTGTCATAATAAAAATAATATATATTATAGACTTTTATTTTAATTAATTAGTACTATATTGTTAATAAATATCAATGTACTGTAACTTTTCATTTAATAATCATATTATGTAGTTTGCCAAAATTAACAAAAGAAAAAAATTAATTTGTACCACATTAAAAATTCATTTTGGTAATTTATGCCACATTTTAAGGTTGTAGTTTAAATAACTTAAGATGAATGGATATAATGTAATCTGCTCAATCTTTTAGCTACTTGGTTACATAAATTGTGATTTGTGCTATTTTTCACTTTATCAAAATTGTAATTACACCATTTTAAAATAATTAGCTCTTTTCTAAACTTATTAGTACCTACGTATATATATTTTACATTTTAAATACGTAACTTGTGGAATACTTCAATTACCTAATAATATAATATCTACAAATCAAAGATTTTTTCAAGTCATATTATTTATCTAAGTTTTTTATATCTAAAACAAATACATTTTATAAAATAAGATTATAATATTTAGTTTACTTACTTGCTTTTTTATACTGATAATTTAACGATGAAATTAGCTTTTTCTATCATGATGTTTTGCATGATACAACTGATATGAATTTGGTAAATTTATCAGGTTTTAAATTAACGATTGAAATTGAAAGTGTAGCGTAAATTTAATAATTTGCCATTTCGTTTTCTGTCATGGCACTAATTAACATGACTATAATTATTTTATTATTTTTTCGTTTTTGTGTAAATTACATGTGTTTTTTATATTTTGGCCTAGATTATACATACCTATACACTTAAATACACCTCTTGATACAGAGCAAAAACCATTTATCAATAATGTTTTGTTATACAAACATTTAATTATACATAATATATATATATACATCAATTTGATTTTTGAAATTTATTTTAAATATTATGCACATTAAAAAAAAATGTGGATTGGGATGAGCATCTTAAATCTATAATCCATGGTCCCAGAAATCGTATCTTTTTAGTACTTTTTTTTAATAGTTGAACAAAAGGTAATCTAATGACTGATATTGATAATAGGTACTCATAATATCACTATTCAATACACCAATTACCTAGTAAATAAACATTTTAAATATTAATGCTAATTACAATATTATTTTTAGATACAGGATTAGCATGTTTGTTAAAATAATATACGTTTTATCAACGAATATTCGTTAAGTTTCCTTATATTCATTTAATAACTAATTGTTTAAGGTCTATATTTTTAATAACAGTTTTAAATGATCTTATTTATAGTTCTACAGTTATTTTAAAAGTCAAACATTATTCAATATGTGGATATCATATATTGTAGCTATACGTACATTATACTTTTTATAAATTTAAACAAATGGTAACTTATTAGTTATTACAATATGACAATATAAGAATATATTCAACTACTTATCTATATAATAACATCATATAGGTAATTTTATATGTATATGCAACTAATATATTTATTTTATTAAGATTTAATAAATTATTTAAAATAGGTAAATACCAATGAGTGATTAAAAAAAAAAAATTTAAACAATACAGATATCATAATATGTTATTATTTACTGTGTATGGTTTGTTTTTGTAAAAACATATATTTACCTATATGTCTAGGTGAAGTATAGAAATACTATTAGGGTATAAAATAGTTATGTATTATGTATGTTTTTAAAATACACTGGCTTAATGATGTTTTTTTTTTTTTTTAATTTTGGATATTACGATCATAGTAATTTTGTTCATTTTAAAAATACCAATAATATTTTTGTAGTTTATTACTTCTAAACAATAAAATTGTAAAAGCTCGTATATTATAATATTTTAATTTGTAGATTATTATGTATATGTTATTATAACATGTAGATAATATATAGACCAGTGGTTCTTAACCTGTGGTCTGCGGCCCCCTGGGGGTCCGTTATATTCATGCCGGGAGTCCATGGCTGCTAATACGTGACGTATTGTAAAAGAAAAGTATTAGAAAAAAAATTGGTAAAGGGATCTGTGATTTCTAAAAATCTTTGATCAGGGGTCCATGGTCTACAAAAGGTTAAGAACTGCCAATATCATTATCATATTATTAGGTTGTTAAAATTTTTTTAATAATTTTGAGTCTACTGTTAAAGATTATAGATACTTACCTATAATTTATTACCATATACTATCGTAAAATAGTCCACAACACTCAAGTACTCATAAACTTTATTATTTTAAGTGTTGTTCATTTTTCATAAATTATTTTAATCACGATTGTAATGTAAAATTTAATGAAACTCGTAGGGTATTTATATAAAATAATTATTTCGCATGACACAAAACGTGTTTATTTAAAAAACAACTAATAATATGTACAATATACTTAACACTATCGTAGCATTATCTTTAAATTTAGATGATCCAATTGCTTGGGAATACACGCGATGTATGACGAGTAAAAAGAAAACCACTACACGCATTATCCTTTCTTCATCTAATTAAATTTTAATAAAAACACGCCTTTGTAAACATAATTTTCATCAAGTGCTTCGCACAGACCATCCGTGCTCTATCTGTGTAACGCAGAAATTTAATGAACCCTCGCTACAGGGTTTTAATAGAAACCGTGATGCTTGTTCTGATCTATAATCTTTGTTGAGATTGTCTGCACCAAACACCTTTGTACCTTACTTATTTAATACATCATTATAAAAACCTAACAATACTGATTACAACTTTAATGATTACTATACGTACCTATTATAACACAAATCTGATACCATTTTACACATTATTTGATTGTAATTTCTCAATAAATTAGTGTTAATAAATTTTAATGTAATAAAATAAAATAATTCAATTAAATTAAAACGCTTTTGACTTTTACAACTTCAATTGAGAAAGATAATTTAGCCATTTTGACCTGCTAACATAGTTAGTTTTATTTACAAATACTTTACCGGGTGATTGATTTAACATAGAGCATTCATTACTTGAAAAAAACTATTAATGTAAAATATTTTTTTCTTAATTTGTTATATATATAATTTAAATGAAAATATGCATTTTTATTTCCTTATTCCAAAGGAAAATACTTTTTGGAGTACGTTGATGTGTAAACATCGAATTTTGGATTAGTAATTTATGAGTTCTCTTAAGTATTTTAAGTTATAATTAATAAACGCATTGCCTTAAATTTGATTTTTGTAGATTGAAACGCTTTGAGTTATATCAAAAAAGTGTATTTTTTCATTAAAAAAAAAAATAATAATAATAATAATAATAATACCAATAAAAAGTAATGAAAATATAATTATTTTTTTCAAAAATATTAGTTTGTAATAATATAGAATTATGTAAAAGAAATATTTTCAAAAACGTCAATGTTTATTAAAATAATGAGTGTTGAATTTTAAACAGATCATCCAGTATACAATAAATTTGATATTTAATTTAAATGAATTAAACAAATTTTACCAAGATATTATAAATCTTAATTCACGTGATATTGAAGACTTACAATACGTTAATACAATCTGAAAGAATATTTTTGTAAGTTTGTCTTGTATTGTGCGCTTGTAAAATTTAGCCTCAATAATGTTTCAATGAACAAGCAATATTTACAACAGGTTAGTCTATATTTCGTTACTCATGTGGCCATGTAGGTAAACTGTATACGTGCCATAAGACATGTTCCGAATAAAAAGAAATTTGCCTGATGCAATATTTGAACTCATTTCGCGATAAACGTTAATGTTATTGATACAAATTATAAAAGTATAAAAAATTTCAAATAATAATTTTAGGTTTTCATGTTTTAACTTTTATATATAGGAATATCAGTTAATGTTTATATTAGTAGTTAGTGCATATTATCATCTATTTTATTAAAAATGTTTTCTCATTGAAATCTCAGAGTAAATAAAATATTTTAATTTTATGTTAATTCTTGAATAAATGTAGAATTATTAATATTTTAAGTTTGTTTTTTGTTTTAATAGTAACTGTAATTTTTGATTCTAAGATTTAAATATTAGTAAAAAAAAAATCAATAATAGATTTTAATACAATAATAAGTATTTATTTATAGTTTAAAACTATAGTGAAAATCATTATTATTTTCTCAAACATAGTAAATTTTATAGAGTTAATAAATCTAAATTACACCGACAATATTAGGTTATAATTTTAATAGTGTTTGCCACAAAATTAAGGTTATTAAAACTTTAAAATATAATGATTATTCATATTATATACTGTTATGTCTCATCGTATACATATTTATTACAACAAATATTCTTTTTTTCGAATAAACATATACAATCAATTATAAAATTGCAAATTTATTATTTATTGGCAGCTCAGAATAGATTTTTAAATGTATTAATATTCATAATTGCATTTAAATTTGTAATAACTAATGAATAATAATATAGGTAAATATGGTAAATATTTATATCCCATTATCTTGTGCTTAAGTGAATGAATTTATATATAATAACTAATAAGACCTATAATAATAGGTATACTTTTTTAGATTGTAAATTGTAAGTACCTATACTAGTATTACTAGGTACCAACTGTATTTATTTCAAATTTCGGGTAACTGCCTGTAAAAATAAACAGTGATATTACTGAATATTCTTTGGTTTTTGTATACCTTTATGTTCATATTACGTGTGGTTTAGGTTTTTAATATAGAAATTGTAGGTAATTAGTTACTCACAATAAAAACTGATGTTTTATTGCGTTATAATATTAACTATTTTATTACTCTCACCTATAAAAAAACAAGCTAGATTCATTTTTCTACCAGAAACCTCGTTCAAAAGTTATGATCGAATCACTTTATTTATTATAAAAAATAAAAATAAACCATACTAAATTGATCATTGTAAAAACAACGACCTTTATTAAAAATTTAATATATAAATTAAATGTATTCATAAATGTACAGTAAATTAAACAGTTATCTTCGTGAATACCAATTTTAATAAATATTTCTAACTATTAAGTATAAGTTAAGTTTTCTACTTCATAATAAAATTGAAACTGAAAAAAATCTTGGTTGAAACAATAGCCAATTAGATACCTATATTGGCGTTGTTCGTTTTTGTATAAATTTAAATTGTGTTGCTTAGTAACACTATAATACGCAATACGGCAGCCGCTAATTGTCAATTTTGAGGTTGCCATTTAAAATTAACGGCAGCAGCTCCCCAAAGGTCATACTTACAATAGATGAATGTAATCGTTACTGGTATAGTTGACATTTCGCGGCGAATGACTTTTAAATTGGATTTCTTTTTTCGTCAAATTCAGCTCATCATTACACGAAATTAATTATTAATAAATGCCATGTATATATAATAATAGGCGTATAATAACATAATGTAACTTATTTTTTTAAAAATCATTATTCTAAAGTACGAACTGTCGATTTTTTTTCATATAAATATGTAATGCTATAATTTTTTTTATACGAGTATCTTATGATAATTTAATTAAAATAAAAATTAAAAGTAATTATAAAGAAATAGGTAATTGTTTTGAATTTAGTATCAAAATTAGCGTCAGTAAATATTAAATCACAATTAATAATTAGTATAATAAAAATAGATAACATTAAATACATTATATTATATAATTGTTGTATACTATTATTTAAATAAATAGACACTTAATTGATTATAATATTAGATAACATTATAAATAAAATATTAAATAATTTTAACTTTTTTTTCGTTTTAAATATTTAATACATTATAGTGCATAAAATTAATAAGTATCAACCAGAATAATAGTTATATACAATATGAAAAACTAGTTGGAAATAATAACTTATAAATTATGAATGTTACACTATATTGAAGAAAAAAACAAATAATTTTTATTCTAGGTTCTAAAAGTATCTAATTACTTTGGTTCGCATATATTGAATAAATTGAGGTACGGTTAAATGTCTATTTCCTTCATTTTTACTATAAATAGTTTTATTCATTTTAAAATTAATTCTATATGGAAACTAATTTCGGTAATTTAATAATTTATCCCGTTTGTTTAAAATAAAAGCACATCATTTAATGAAAATTAATTTCATTTTCAAAAATATATTATGTAATTTAAAATATAATTTTGAATTTTTTAAAATGGTTAAAATTGATTTTTGTGTAAAATTTTTCATGTATACACTGCATATTATTGGTTAAAAGTTCTGTTATAATAAATTGTCTCCCCCCACCGCCCTTAACAAAAACAGTATGTGTATATTGTATACCGTATACACTATATACACTCCCTAAGTTTAGCAAAGACCGCTGCTCTAAAGCCGATTGTCGTCTCGAGGGATTTCCGTTCGCCTCTCAATATAATGGGACAGTGATTGGCAATTTAAAGGCTGAGCTAAACTCAGTTTATCCGCGTGAATTTCGATATTTTGCTTAAAGTCCCATGTAATAATGTCGTTTACACAAGCCGGGAACTTCATTATACGTGCATCCCTTTTACAGCGTGTTCGTGGTAAAATCGAATTACTTTGCGATTCGACCACAATCATTTTTTCGACCAGATAGAATAGTGTAGTCTAATCGATTTATTTATTGAATCTTGATATAAATGCAGAAATCAATTTCTAAAGTAAGTTAAAATGAGTATTCTCCACTCGATGAAATGTTGAATACTTTTTCTTTTGACTATTTCAAATCAAATCACAATTATTATTATTAAATGGAACACACTACCTAACTTACGGTCAGTAAATAATAAAATGTTAAATCTTAGCGTTCAACTATTTTCATTATGTAATCATTTTGTAATTATGTACGTGTTGATTAATTATTAAATATTTTAGATGGTTTAAAAACTAAAATATATTTCATTGTTTTATTTGAAATAAATAATATATATACATTTGCACTAAATAGTAATAAGTATGTACTTATATGTTAATTAATTTTAATATCTTAATTTTTAAACTATAAAAATTAAAATATTTCTCCAGATATAAGTTAATTTAATTTAAAAAACTACTGTGTAGGTATGTGAAAACAAGATTGGTGTACCTACTGTACCTATCTTTATTTTGATGAACGGCGAAAAATTCAATTTTTCGTTTTATTAATTTCGTAATTTTGATTTATGTTGATCATTTTTTTCTCGGGTAGGTTCCTCAAAAGATTTTCTTACTACACTTTAAAAATATCAAGAATAATTTGGCAACATTTTACTTTTCAAATTCAATGATGAGGTACCTACTTGAAATTTACTTTGCTGCCGAAACAATTTTTTCAAGTTACTCGATTTTCCTTATTTGTTATTTTAATATAACGCTAAGTAATTACTGTTTTATATAGCTACCTATTGTAATTATTCTTATAGTGCTATTTGTAAATGTTTTTAACAATATTTATTAGCAAAATATTACAATTATTTTTTTATTCGTTTGTTATGGAGGAGGCTTGAGGGCTTCTCTTGATTTCCATTAATGATATTAGTGTTATATTTAGACTCTTTATAGTTTATTGTAGTTTTAATAGTTAATAAATTGCTATTAATTATTATTTTATTGAAACTGAAGTTCATTTCTATTCAAATTTATGGGCATAAACATTTTTATTTATGATAAATAAATAAAAGTTAAAAAAGTTAAGTATGATTATGTTTGTATATAAAATTAATTCATATTATTTAAAAATGAATTAGGTATATTATATGTGTTAGTGATATTTATATATTACCAAAATAAAGCATAATATAGTGTGTAAAAAATCGTAATATTGTATATAAACTCAATTATTCCAATAATATCGGTTTTAATAATAATTAATAATTACAATTGTTTTTATTAACAAAATAATGTTTGATAGATAAAAAAATTACGTAAAAATCATTATTTATAATAAATAATAATACCTTACTGTTTGTTGTGATTTCCAGTTATACCAATATTATTTCCGAGAATAACTCTAGAATAAATTTTGAATCTGAAATCAGAATGACTAAAATCATCTTATATTATCATAATTATTTAATTTGTCCTTTGTTAAATTTATGAAAGTAAATGAAACGTGGTATGACGTAAGAAAGGAGAGGGGTGACAAGTATAAATAAAAAATTGAACAAAGTTTAAACCACATAAGAGACATAATTTTCATGGGCAACGAAGTGCTCGAAGATAACTGCTATGTTACTTGTTCCCGTGTAAGCCCAGAAAACAATCTATACATCTATATACGTCTCCGATCATAATAACGAACAATATACGAGTAATTTACAAAGAAATCTTAGAAAATCGATAGAAACTTTGAAGAATACTTAAAAAAAAAAAAAAAACATTTGGTCTGACACCCAAATAAAAAATTATTTTAATGAAATTATGTTTTTAAATGGTTAAAAAAATGTACATGGGAACGTGGGATAGCTATGTTTAGTTGATATGTCGGAAATATCATCTATACACCGAATTAAGAAACCAAAAATATTATTTATCCACATTCATCACGCTAAATGTTAGCATTTGTCAACCAAATTTATTACAAATGTATTTTGTACGGACAACGAAGTGCACGGGACTGCTAGTTGTATAATACATATTATTGGTCTGCATTTAAAACAGGTAGAACATTTTATAAAATAAAGTAATTACCCTATGGGCTTTAAAATCATATTATAATTTGAAATATTATTGTTTTCAGTTTATTATCATCGCTACAATGTTTAAGAAGTCTAACTTAACCAAGGAAATTTCCGGTCTACTCATAATTGTATTCAATGTGTTTACTATTATTATTATTATTATTATTATTATATTTTTTTTGTGCGGAGAGGGGAGGGCAGAGGATTAATAACTATACGATAGACCGTAGTTACTCGTGTAGACATATTCGAGTCAAGTTCATGTTGTCTGACAAATAATAGTAGGCCATTAAATCCGTTTGCGAATCCCTAGAGAAAGGCTATGTAAACGGCGCGTGTCCCTCTCGAGCCGCTACCGTCGTTGACGGGCATTCAAAAACCAAGTAATATGAGAATGTCAGAGTTTTTAATGCCGCTTAATTAGCCGTCAACGTGCACGACGCCAATTACTTCTTTATTGCCTGCAACGCCCAGAGAACTTGGGTTTTTCCGGGGTATTACGTCGTACGTTATGTTGTATTAATTTACACATTTAAGTATCTAATATACTACGCCAGCCCTGGAAAATCATTATAATTATAATAATAGTTAAATTATATTTACGAAAAGTAAGTCAGAGTGGAAAACAACTATTAATACTTATAATGTAATTTAATCTTTATGTGTGGGTGTTTTATTTTTTTTTCAATATACACAGTATGATTATAAACATTATTTTATTTTTAACAACTTTGACTACTAACTTTTTTTAAATCTTAAAATCTGACTGATTGATTATAAGTTAAAGTTTTAATTTATGATGCAAGTATTTATCGTATTTTAGAGTCAATACGCTTTTATAAAATGCATTGAAACTACTTGGTTCTTAATCACTCGATTTTTGAGATTGAAAAAACATAAAAAAATGTCGATTTACAAAAGTTGATAATTTGAATTTTTTAGAAAGTAGTGCATTAAAAAAAAGCCAAATTAAATTCAATGTAATTTAACCAAAATATTTAGTGTTTAATTATTTTGATCAAACCGTTTATCATTATAAAAGTAGGTATGTTCTGTATTTATGTATTTAATATACCTACCTATATGTAAAACACGTGTTGCACTTGAATGGCCCGGAAGGAAAGTATTATGACCATCATAGAAAAATAAAAATGTTAGTATACAATTCTATAATAGGTATAAGTGAAAATATGTATTAAATAAGGAAATCCTGTATGGTTGTTTTATATTACACTTCGTTTCTTGTTACGTAATTATTTATCGCTGTTTATCTCAAAGTGGACACGAAAATGTCCTTTGGTCGGTGTCTATCTGAAATTCGAGAGAAGCAAATAACATACTTACTTATAAGTTACATAATATAGTAATAAGGTATTAAAATAATAATAATAATAATAATAACGTATAGTTAATATATCCAATATTAACACATAGGTATAGGTATACCGCGTATACAATAAGCTATATAATACACATTGTTGCCATGATGTATAGAATCAAAGCGTTTAAAAAAATGAGCAGAGGATCAACGCTGTGATAAGTATTAAGGTGCGCCGTGCGAGTGTATAATATAATATTGAGTAACATTATTGGCTTCCGTTCAGATGAAGGGGTGCGTGCGTGATGTTTTAGGAGTTAATAAAACAAATACGGGTAGGGGGGGGGCGAGGTTTTTTGAGCCGCCGCCGACGACGACGACGGCAACGACAGCGGTGCTGTTGTAGCCGATTTCAAAAGGGCCCGAAAAACATATTGACATGGCGGGATACGATATTTTTTTCCCTCGTTATAATTCTATTTTAATAATAAAAGGGCGCCCGTGTTTTGATTCGTTTTATGTACACGGAGGAAGTCTGTATATATAATATATATATATATATATGCCTATACATATACAACATTATATATATGTATATATTATGTATATACGTATCTATATTTATATGGTACGTGGCGTACACACACACACACACACACATCGATAATATATTTATATGTATGTACACGTGTTTACGGGGTGGCGTTTAATCGGGTTATTTCGTCCGCAATGGTTACATAGCCTCATCCGTGCGCGCGGGGCAGCTATATAGACCTATAGTATTTACATTATTATTATTATTATTATTATTATAATAAAAGGCGCGTTTCGCATAAAGTATAATATTATATGGTAGTATTATGTATGCGCATAAAATACATCGGCACAGTGCGGGACCAGTCGCGGGGGGAAAGAGTGAATCGGAGCAAATCGAATCATTTCGCCCAGTTTTCTTTCCGGGCTTTTATGTATACATAATAGCAATAATAATAATAATAATAATATATACGCGTGTACAAAAATGTATAAAACACGCGGTAAAGCTTCGGCGGCGGCAGTGGCGAGCTGCGGAGTGGCGGTCCGGGCGTTTTGCGGCACGTCTGCGTTCTTCATTTAGCCCATTGTCTATGGGGCGACCCGCAGCAAAGTCCCGGAATACTAAAGGGGCTATATAATATTATGGAGGTTATTGCGATTGAATGCGATGACGACGTTTATTCTCGACCCGACTTCAGCAGCGTCCGCCTTTGCGCGGCGGCGGCGGCGGCGGAGGAGGTGTGCGGCCCCCGAGTATAATAATACTCGTATTATATACGTACAGTTTAATACGTGAATCTGGAACTTTAGACGGCGCGAAGTGTCATAATACTCATAATAATCACAATAATAATAATAATAATAATAACAACACGACCCCCGCCGCCGCCGTACGTGTATTATTCGTATTATATGCATAACAGACTCGCCGTTATGAATATTAACCGTTATGGTGATTTCGTGTACGGCACACGGAACATCCGCCTATCGCGCCCGCGGACGATGGTGGTGCGCGACGGCTTGTTGTGTGGCGTATCATGTTATGGGTACCGTCGTATAGGTATACATAGATCAGAGGTCTCTATTTCGCAGGCGTTTAAAAACGGCATTAAAGTCTGTGTATCCAAATAAAACGCACCGCGGGTAAATGAACGTTTAAATCCGTGTGACTGATTTATACGCGCACGTTGTCTTTTCTATTTTTTTTTTTTTTTTTTTTATCTAATTTTAATAAATAAAGTTGTTTGAATGTGAGTTATAACTAATACTACGTTTTAAACAAAACGATAACGAAAAAGTTAAAGGAAATAACTAAACGTAACAATAGTACAGTCGATTGTTTTATATACAGTACGCAAATAAAAAAAAATATATATATCAATTAAAGATCAGTAAAAAACTCGAATAAATAAATAAATAATATATTTAAATGATAAATAAAAAAAAATTATTACGAAACAATTCAATAAACTTACGAGTAAAAATAATTGACAAAATATATTTTTAGACTTAAAAATTTACAAGAGTTTTCGAGGTTTTGGTACAAAAATACTGATGAGTTTAGGTTCTCAGTTGATAAGCAACTTCTTTTAGGTGTGACGACATTTTTAGCTGTAGAAAAATAACATTCTAAGCCATATAGGTTCTTAACTTGGGATCCACGGGATGGCTGTGAGTGCTACTAATAATTAGTATATAGTATTACGTTTTACATTTATCATTAAAAAATAATTAAAATAAAAATCATATTTATTTATATATATATATATTTGGTGGGAAGGGGGTCCGTGATTGTATTTCATATTTCAAAGGGGCCCATGGTCCAGAAAAGATTAAGAATCTAAGTTCTAAGCTAACCGGCCGACGTTACTGGTATACATAAATATTTTTTTACTATTTGAGCAGTTATAGTGGATATTTTTTTCCGTGAGATTTCCACTATTCAAATATAGGTATAAATCATATTTGATCAGTAGTTCTCCGAAATTATTTTGATAGCTACTGCGTTAAAGTATTACTTATATTATTTTATTCATTGCTATATAAAAACTTTAGTTCACCAATGGAGTTTTAGACTGCAGGTTGATCAGTTTATGACATATATTTATAGTATATTAGTATATATATTATATATAAAAATCAAGGCTCGGATCTAAATATCCTAAAAACTAAATATCAAATATGCTTGGCAAAAAAATCAAAATTATCTAAACGCAATTTCGACGCAATAATGCCTGTTAAAAATAATCCGATTTTCTTTTTTCAATAAGTGTGTAAACTAGAGAAAAACGATTATTTAATTTTTGAAATTTTTAACAATACCGAACATGGACATGCAAAATAAATTTAACAATGTAGTCAAAGCAAAAGCCGATTGCGATATGACCTGCACGATTAACTGATTAAGTAGTTGTTATCTATTTGAATATACGATTTATCGCATATTCGCATTCATAAATAGAACGATTGACATTTGGTACAGTTAAAAAATACCTAAAGTAAGCAAATATTATGAAAATAATAGTTCTTGATATACCTTATATTTTTAATTTTTTAACCATCACAAAAAGCTAGAACGATGTATCAATACGCATAAAAAAATAATTAAATGACCTAACAATTTAAAAAAATGTAATTTAAAAATGTCACCTTTGAAGTACCTATATTTGTTAAATAAAATAAATTGTCTAGCACTTAGCAGCTTATGGGATGCTAATTCCTAGAGCACAGGATGCACTCTGGATTGAAATCCTGACCTTAACAATAATTTATTGTATATGTGTGCTCTGTACACAACACTATTTTATATTATAATACCATATTGATTGTGCGTTAATATTTATTATTAATAATGTTGTAATTAAATAATAACTTGCATCGTATTTATATGTATATAGGCAATACGCATACACGTGTGTATTAATAGTATTAATTAATTACGTGTACGAGAAAGATAATACATTGATGATAATACTCAGAATTGCGCGTGGAATGCAAAACAATTTATTAATAGCTAACCACAAAGATAATATGCTTTCAAAATATGTATTTAAACATTCTAAACATTCAGATTAAAAACTATCATAACTATTCATTTTTAAAATTTTAATAATTGTTCGATTTTTCTTTAATTAAAATGAAAACGTATTGTAAGTGTAGATAATACAAAAACATTATTAACAATTTTTTTCTATTAACAATTATCGAATAAAAGTAAATTCTCACAACTATTATATTATAATATAATATAACAATTAACGACACACCACACAAAGCCAATCGCTTAGCCCATGAACAACAAACATGATGCGATAAATTTCTTTAATATACCTATATAATTTATTTCAATAAATTATAGCTACCCTACACACAAACATTGTTTGTATACATTTATAATACGAAAAAATTATTTTAGTATCAACTTACTATTTATTTTTTATCTAAAAGTTTAATATATATATTATTTTTTAATATTTGAAAAAACGCTTTATGCCTTTACGTCAGTAAATCTACACGTTAAACTAGAAAGCCAGTTGTGTACTCGCATCATTAATTTCCTATGTACATTTTCAATCCACGTTAAATCTCCTCATAAGCAGAATTATATCTTAATCATATCTAAATCACTAACATCCAATTATTTTAGCTGAGGCTATCATTTAAAATTGTTTTTTTTTTAAATACTCTACGTCTACCACTCAATAGATCGTTAATTATATTTTACTTGGATCATTGATACGATAATATATCAAGTGATCCACTTACACGCGTTACTTAAAATAATAGTAATGCATATTTTATTTTATTCGTCAACCGAGAACCTGTGATTGTTGTTTTTTGAAGAAACCGGCAATGTACTCGTATATAAAACTATTTATTATCTACATATAAATACAAATAATTTGATGTATGGCCTATAGCGATAGTTGTAGAAAGTTATATTTTTGTACGATTACCTATAAATTATAATACGTAATATAAATTAAAAAGATACTTTATAGGTCGGTTATAATTATTATATGCATAGTTTAAACTGATATTTTAAAATTAATTTCCATTATGAAAATTATTTAAATAAAAATCTTCTCACTTCCTTTGTTATTATTTTGTGTTTTTTTTTTTTCAGAACAATATGAACACAGGTTCAGTAACAAGGTTAAAAATAATTCTATGTATACAAAGCGTTTTGGCACATAGAACACAACAATAACCGGCATCAAGGGTTTCCGGTTCTCGTCAACAATGAACTAAAAGAAAGAAAAAACACACCCCTTGACGTTGTGCCCTCATTACAGCTACGTGTGTATGTGATGAGACAAACTCATTATGTCAAAAGCCCACTAGACATTTTACAGAAACGGACGAAAAGTGTCCTTGGTCGTTGAGTCGTTGCAATGGACCTGTGACAAGACCCTAAAGACCTCTAAGAGCAAGAATGTGTAAATTGAGAACGCTTCAAAAAACGTTTTGAATTAAATGTAGAGACTATAGAGAGACAATGTAGGTTAAAACGTCGGGTATTTTATTTTCACTAAACATAATACAGTAGGTATTTATTAATATAATATACCATTTCATACATATTATAAAACTTACGAATAAATTAAAGTACATAAATAAGTAAAAATAACATTTATTATTGTAATCAACAACAATTATTCATACATACATACATACATAGGTATAGTAAGTATACCTAGACACGTCGTCTTACAACAAAATAATATTGCTTAATATTTCACATTATTTGGCTCAAATTTGTTTTTAACCAAAATGTTTAAAATTTAAAATTTCAGTCTGTATTGTTTATAACTATTGGCGATCGTCCATGGATCATTGTGTTTTTGACAGGCACTTCTAATGTGTCTATATTTTCTTCAAAATCTGCAGGCTTGTATTTTACACCGGTGCTAAATCCAGTCGGAACATATATCCTAGGTTTTAACACCTTCTTTATTTCCCTACAACCCATGTTTATTAATGAGCCAAACACGAGAATGCCAATTACTAATCCGATGACGATGACTAAATGTCGAAGTCGTGTGACGTGACCGTGACTATGATGATTAGAATCATAGTTATAATCGTCGCAATCGATGTGTTCATTTAATTGAGATACTAGTGTGGTATACAGGTTTTTGGGCTCGTTACATCTGAAATACATAAATGCACATTAAAACTACAAATGAATAATAAAGTAAATAGATACTTAATAATACTTTGAAAAAAATTATGATATTTCAATAAAAGTTATCACTATTTAGAGATGACTAAGAAATTAGTGAATTACAGAACAATCTAATAGAAATGGCGATTATCGGAGGAAAAATACAAAGCATATTTTAAGATAGAGAATTTACGGATCATAGAAATACAAGTATGTACATTGTGCAATAAAATTAAAGTAAGATTATTGCAAGACGTTTCTTTAATAATTTCAAAACGTTTCGTAGTGTTAAGTTTCTAATGAAATGATTTGTGAATGTTTAAAAAACTTTAACATACTAATTCAATATTACCGATAATATAATAGGTTTTCTGGTATTTCTGCAAATGTTTTATTGATATAATCTGCAAGCCAGGACAATCTACAGTCACACGTCCATTGATTACCTTTAGCGTCAAATAAGTCAAGCATTGACCAAGGATAGAGTCTTGAATCTAAACTGTTAATGTTCGTATAACTTATTGATAGCTAAAAATCAAAAGCGAAACTTTATAAAAACATTTATTCACCAACATCTTTGTTTTCAATTACTTGTCTTAGTGACTGTTGTTGACCGGTATTGTCTACGAAAGCGTCATAATGGATGTTTGACAAACTGGGATTGTATGACATGTGTAATATTACGAGCTTCTTTAGTGGCGCAAATGTGCTGTACCCGATATCGGTCAAATTAGGCATACCACTGATAACGAGTTCTTGAAGTTGGTCCAGACCGACAAATGACTCACTGTCCAAATTACTAATAGGATTAGCGTTCATATTCAGATATGCTAGAGACATGTTACGATTGGTACGAATTTCCATTGGTATATTTTGGAACTTATTGCCGTTAAGATATAACGTTTGGACATTAAACAATTGGGAAAACATACCAGGTGGGAAGTCTGATATACCTGTGTTGCTTAAATCCAATACCTGCAATATTTTTATTTTTATTATATTATATGCTATTAACACTAGATTTAATCGTTTACCTGAAGATTTTTTAAATACCCTAAGGAGATTTCTGTGTTTTGATCAATCACCAATAAAGGATTATTATTCAATTCAAGATTTTCTAATTTCGTTAAATACTGAAAAAAATTTGGTGGCAAAGAATGTATATTATTGTATCCTAATTTAAGGATTCTTAACGCTGGATCGTTCGTAACTGGTATGTTTGGGAGTTGATAACGACGAAAAACAGATGGACGTAATTCATGACCTAAGATAAATTATATTCATTGTCATTCACTATATATTTAATATTATACAATAAATTAATTACAAAGTACAGTAAATACAATTAATACTATGTGGGTATTTTTTTTTTAAACTTCAAGTATTAAAATTATTAATTTAATTTTAACTATTATTTTCATAAGTTCACTTTAAATAATGCATTTGTAATAAACTTATTATTTAAAAATATTACCAAACTAATTAAAAAAAATAATGATTTGACACAAGATTTATTAAATGATTAGTTTAGACAATATAAGTATAAATATATATATTTTTTAAATAAGGATTCGTGTTAATAATAATAACAATAATAATTAATACATTTATTTTATTGTTAGTTATTCTATAATTTATCTGTACTAAATTTCCATTTAAAAATTCGTGCTAATTTATAAAAAAATTATTAAGTTAAATTAAACAAAATATTAATCATGTTTTTATAAATAGGCTAAAGCTACGTTTAAAACAGGTTATCTAAATAATATCTTTCGTTACCTACGTCTGACGAACTATCTGGCTTGTGTATAGTAAAATAAAACTTGACTGATGTAATATATGGAATGATTACATTAAAACATTATTTAAATCTTTGTTCAATTCAAAAAATTAAAATAACTTGAGTTCTACTACAAGAATGGCGAATTATATCAATAGTATATATCAATGATTCTCTAAACTAATTTTCCTTGTGAAATAAACGTTAATACATTATTATTATTTATTAGTTAAACTAAAACTTAAGATACATTTTCAACGAAAATGTTGTATTTTTCAATAAAATGTAATTTTAAGTTCAGGAAAAACTGACATCACAGACCTACCTTCTATTTAAAGTAAAATATAATATTAAAATACATATCTATTTATATTGAATTCTAAATTATTTTTTATTTTTAAAAAGTTAAATACATTTCAAGCTATCTTTATACTTGTATTGCAATTTTTTTTCTTCAAAAATTGTTTTTATTTAATATTTTTAAATATTTGTACAGGTCTAAATAAAAAAATTTAATTTTCACAGTACAAAAAAATCAAACTTTTTTTAGAAGTGTTTTTAAGTTTAAGTAAAAAAAAATTATGACATTTTTAAATTATAATTTATAAAATTAACAAAAATGGAACATAATATTTACCTTTTATTAATTAATGTACACAGAAGGGTGTTTTGAATGTCTTAAGATCGACTGAAACATTCACTAATCTTTATTTTGTTTTTAGTTATTGCAAATACTTGGTGGTCTAGTATAGTATTTAAAATTATAAACTATAATTTTCAAAAATGTTCCATCGAAATTTTTATCACTTGTTTTTATATTTATATAATTAAATCGACATTTTATATTGTTTTATCGATCAATAGCTAAATAATCAATTGTCTAAATTATTAATAATTTTATGTAATTAGCTACAGTAAGTAAGTTTGTTGATAATTTTATTTTTTATTTAAATTTTTAATCGATATCCAATGTATAAATTAAATAGATAGTTCATTAATATAATGTATAATGTGCATGCTACTACATCATACGTTATTATGACATAATATTATGAAAGGATGAAATTTATGCATATAACTTGAAGAATGTAAGCAGTTTTACATACTCTGTATACTACATTGTAAATTGTAATTTAATTGCTAATTAGTCAATATAAATGAACCAAATTCAATAGAATTCGCATGGCGATGAATTAGGATGTTCCCCGGCGTCTTACGTAAAGTATATGTATACTATTATGTACAACATATCTATCTACACGGTCGTTGTGAAAGTTTAATATAGTCTTATGGGTTGTTTGTCTGTACAGTTTCTTCGTTCAATTTACAGCGGTTAATTGAATCACGTACTTCGAAGGTTAATCAAATTAGATCTACCATTCCACCCTATAGTAATTTCAATTTCCATGGATACAAATAATTGTTTTTATAACTGAAATTGTTCTTTGCAAAACCAGTGAAAAGTTAACAAAATGTTATTTGAAGTTTTAGATACTTATACATGTTATAAGTATACCGTCATTGGCGTCATTATTTTATAATGAACAACATGATAAATAAAACGATTGCACAGTGGAAATTTTCAATTACAAAAAAAGAGGGTTGCTAAGTCCTCTATTTTAGGTTCTGAGTAAAACAATGAATGTTATCTAATATTTGAATAGTTGGTTATCTAATGTATTATTATTATCCTAAGCTTTGAGGGTAGTTTGAGATAGAAAATTTGATCTATTTGGTACTTTGGATAAAAAATAGTCAAATATTTCCTGTAATTACTAATCAAAGTAATTAAATAAAATAAAAACAATTTTGGAAAAACGAGAATTTGTACATAAAACTATTATTTTTCAAAAGCAATTTTCTGTAATTTCAAAATAAATAACGGTAAGAATTGAATTAATATTTTCTACATAAATAAATTCAATAATTAATAAGTAATCAGTAACAATATATTCAATTATTTTCGATTTTTTGTGCAATTCATAAACATTTAAAATGATTGACTTTTTTTTTAAATTCAAGTATGTATGTTGAATTTTTCTTGTGAGTTAAAAATCTTGACAATTTAATACAAATATCTTTGTAAGTTGAAATCATTACGAAATTACAAGATATCAAAAATACATAATCAAAACATTTATTTATAAACGTTCTGAGCTTAAAATTATCATGTTAATATTTTTTGGCAAAAATTAGTTCAACCTACTATATTACTAATTTCAATACTTTGATAAATTATAGTTCATCGTAAGAAATTTACTAATATAGATAACAGACTGTCTCCGTTCATAATTGTTTTATGTATATAATTATTAATGATTGAATTTGACCTACTCAATGTCGAGGTACACTCGACAGTCGACACAGCTACTAATGATTACACAATAAAGTGATTTCTTTGGTTAATACTTTTTAGTTAGTTTATTATAAAGGACCACACAAAGAACAACTTTTCTCATAAACATGGTGTTCAATAATTAATTCACTATACATATTTAGTAATTGCTCTTTACGGTACATATTAATTATATTAATTCATTATAATAAAAACTAATTAACTATAAATGGAATACATTATGAGAGTATACAGATTTTAAAATTAGATTTGATCAGCGTGCTCAAGTTCTATCAAAAAATAAATCGTATTTATGACGACCTAACCTACACTCTATTTTTTTAAAGTTGTTTGGAATTCATAGTTTTAACTTTTAATTTGTCATATGAAATATGATATATAATTGCACAAGTTCTGCATAGTTCTGTATACTTCAAGACAGGATAGTGGCGTACTAAATTATTTATTTATTATTATTATTGATTGAAAAAAAAAACAATGATTTATATTTCTGTTATAGTGTTTTAGAATCTTATATAAAATGAATATAACTTTTACAAAAATGTATTAAGACGGGCAAGTAATTGCCGCTTTACAAAACTGTAGATGTTGAGTGGGTCACTGTGATAGCTGTGTTGAATAAAAATTAAATGATATATCATTATATATTAATAATGATTTTAAGCGGAGACGGTTTATTTATTTATTTTTTTTTTAATGTAATTAATTCAAGTAATTTAGGTTAATTTTAGTAAATATTAATACAGTAGGCTGAATACATTTTTTAAGTAAATATTGCAATTAAAAATATTATTGTATGTTCAGAATATAATAATATCAATAAAAGTAAAAGTTTTATGTCTCCACAAATAATGTTTTTAAACCATAACAAAATAATGAATATTGTTATTTATAATTTGTAAGTATGTAATTTTATCCAAATTTTAACTTAAAATGTCTTTAAAAACATATAATAATAACAAATTTTTTTTGACCTAATACAAATATTGTTATCGACACTTATGAATCTAAAAAAAAAAAATTGAAAATTGAAAATGTCTATAAATAACTCAAAAATAGTCATAATATATTGAAAATATTATCATGTATATTCTATAATATAAGAATAATTATACACACTCTTAAAAAACATTTAAAATATCTACGGTTATTCGTTTTTTAATTACAATAAAATATCAATAATCGTCTGAGAAGAAGTACCTAATTATATTTTAATAATTTAAAAGTGCTCAAAAAAAAAAAAAAAATCAAATTTTGGTTGCTTAAAAAACTTTAATATAATAGTTTTTAATTACTAACAAAGTAAGGAACTTAAAAAACATAGTTTTCTTGATTTTTTTTTAGTTATCATGAACGTAACCACTTAATACTAATCATAAATTTGTATAAAATACTTGTCTATGTTATGTCATATTCAAAAGAAAAATTTGATTTTTTTATTGTGGTTAATTATTATCAGGTATTTTGAATATTATATATTTATACATAACTACTATACGCTATACATGCACTTATGAGTTATGAGATGCAATATTTTTATTTAAAAAAATACTATTAAAAATTAAAAATTAGATAAGATAATTTATGGAGGTTTAGAGTATGATTTAAATGAATAAAACTCTATATTTAAATAAATTATATGGTTTAGTGTTTTATTTTTTTTATCTTTTATCAAAACTGTTTTTACGTAAAATAAATAATTTACTTACTGTTCAACGAATTGTAACTTAGATCCAGTTCTTCGAGTGCTGGTAAATTCGTCAATGCTTTATTTTCAATTAACGATATGTTGTTGTATTTAAACGACAACTTCTTCAACGATGTCATTAACGGGAGTGTAAATATTTTTTGTAAATTATTGTTTTCCAGATTAATATTCAATACGCGATTAGCAAGAATTCCGTCATCGAAAAACGCATGGTATCGAATCCACTCTTCAATACTGTATAGATGACTTTTGCCAATCATATTGGAACAGTCCAATATTATGCCCATTTTATCCTTGCCGTTATTGTTGTCAAAACATTTGACTCTGGTTTGTGCCGCTGTCAGCGAAACAATGCCCATCAGACATATGCCAAGTATTAAATTCATATTCGACGATCCAGTGATAGCGGTTACGTGATTTTTCGTTATTATTTCTACAAAACAGAAGTTATATACACGCACAATTATTGCTGGTAAATATGAAAACGCATCGAAAGACGAAAATAATGATAAAATTATAAGCCACTATTACAGTTGATAGTTATCGATTATAATCCATACCCATTTTAAGAACAAAATGTGAATTGGCTCTTTATAATGTTGTCGAATTGATTCATCTGGTCGCGATGTCTGATGTATTTGTTGTAATGCAATTTCGTCTAGTCTTAGTGCACTTAAATATGTTTACAAGTGATAGCGATCAACATAACGATATTTCTAGCATAAACAATTTTCAGACTTATACATGAAATATAATTCGAATTATTTCACATTTGTAACACCGACGTTGTTTGAAGATATTAACTGTACATTAAAATAATATGTACTGAAGGTGTGAAAATGCGATGATACAAATATTATGTTTTATTATGTTGAGTGGTTAATCACGCAGTATAAACGTATTCCAAGGTTCTAAGATAAGATACTGTCTATAAAAAATGAATCATTAAGGAGGTAGTTATTAATTTGTTCAGTTCATACATATATATATATATATATTTTAAGTGTATAATAATTAATATCACGTCCTCTTACCTGTGATAAATGTTTTTTGTATTTTTATAAATAAAAACACCGTGTCCAATCCAGAATAGCGCCAGCACTTCATTTAATCGGTATTTTCGTTTTGATACGATAGATAGATTGAAACGTGAACGTTCACATAATACCTTCTCACTGCATTGCACTACGAAGACATATTTTACAATAACATTTTATAATCGTTATACGATTTATTCGTCGTCTTAAAAACGTAACACGTAACACGCGTGCTCAACAGTCAGCCGCCGACTGATTTTTTCAAATCGTATTATTATTATTATTATTATTATTATTGTTGTATTAAAAAATTCCGTAAAACTTTAAGCGAATTAAAATCGCACATGGTGATATTATTATTACAATAATTATTAGTGTCCACTTCAGTTCTTGACGTATCTAGCCAGCAGCAACTATAATAAAAACGATCCGGCGAGGCAAACGCGAATGAATCATCGACGAGTTTTTTGCAGCGACGGTTACGTTTCCAACAAAATCGTTTATTGCAACAAAGTATAATATTATTGTTATACGTTGTTATAATACGCAAACGAATGTATTCCTCGTGAATCGTGTGCGCATCAAATTATACTGTTATAACGTCATGTGCCGAATGATCGTACGAATAAACTGATTCTGGAAGTGGTTCGTATTTTATACGAGTACATTGAGACTCACGATGCCTACACCAGTTTTTACATTACATACACCTATATTATACATTTTACCTACCTCTATATGTACCTATCATACTTACTAAATTACCGCACTACATTTTGTGCGGCCTTGAGTGCATATCTAGGCTTTGACGCATCCAATGCCGTTTCACGAGTGCAATTATCCGTGTGTCTAAATAATGATATTATTTATAAATTATAATACGAAATGGTATTTCGACGCGTCGTTAGCACGTTGAACCAATTTGAGGTAAAGTGACGCAGTGGACATTGTTATGTTTATTATTACCTATTTATATTTCAATAGGTACGTTCAAACCGGATCTCCGAAATCCTGAAATTTAACGACGAGTGCCCGAGTGTCCCAGTGCCCGAGTGCCCGAGTGTCTGTCAACTATAATATATAAGGTACTTATACTATTACGCTAATGCTTAAGTCGGCTGTATAATACGGTATTCCTAGGTGTATATACGTAATAATTTATAACATAAAGATTTCAGCTTTGGCAAACGAAGAATATTAATTGCTGAATTAGGTATACGTAATTAGTGATAAATCAATATATAATCGCGATTATTTATTTCCTTAAATAGTGAAAAGAACCCTTAGACATGCTGACGTGTTTCATATTCGAGCGTGTTGATGGAGACATTTTAAGATTATTCTGAATTCGATATATCATTACATTTTTATGATTACATTTTAATCAAACGTCTTCTGCAGAATCATAGTACAATATCTTCAAATGAGAGAACGAAATCATTGTCCACAGATTTATAATTGTTATACTAAATGCACAACATTGTCAACATCCATCGCGATTTCAACTGATTTTACTCAGAAGCGTAGAATGTTTTTTTTTACCGGGGAACCCGTTATAAATAGATAAACTGATAAAAGTAATTAAGTACATTTTATATTAAATATATACTATATAGGTGATATAGTTTATCAAAGTTCAATTATTGTTATTTTATAGGCTTAACCTATTCATTTTTATTGGACAGGGTGGCTGTACTCTTCATCAACTGTCCCCCCTCCCAATTTGGGATACGTTTGATTAAATTATATTTATACAACACGATTGCGAATATCCAGTAAGCATTAAAAAAATATTTTACGTAAATCGCATACGCACTAACTGGTAATGTATTTGTTATATGTAGTATTATCTATATAGTGAGTATATCGTATATATTAATTGCGAAAGAAATATCACTTTCTGATCCAAGAACTATTAAGTACATTGTTAGTATAGTTCAAGGTTGTTTTTGAGCAATACACATGTAAATATAGAAATAAGAACTAATAAACATATATGGAATTTGTATTATTGGTAGCCAATTTTTTTGTTTGTAGATATTCAACAGTATTTTTATTTTAGTATAACCATTGATTTTATAAAATCAATGGTATAACTAACAAACTAACACACAAATATAATGGATACAGTGAAAATGATAGTTATAACTTATAAGTAATAACTAATAGCACATTTTAGATGAATATAATAATATTATTACCTTAAAATTTAAATTATTAACAGATCACCATTAAATCGCTAAATATTCAAAACCACAAACCACAATTGTACAGGAGACAATTTAGATATTATGGTATTTACCAACAAAATAGTTTTTTCAATCTAATTAGAAGGTATTTTTTATTCTACGTATTGATTTGCCAACTATTATTAACAACATACAAATCTTTGTTTAAATGACCTAGCCGAGTCCTTGAGGGTTAAATCATTTGATTATATTTTATAATAATATTATTACAGCACTAATACTTATTAGTTGTAAGTTATAATGCTATTTGAATTAGGGATACAACATTTGGTATAATAATATTATTATAGAATTATACAATATTGTATCATCAATCTATTTTGTTCATTAAACGTTTTATAAAACTTTTCATTTCATAATGAACTATTTACTTTAAAAAGTTTCAATATCCGATATGAACAAAATGTTACCTATAATAGATGGAAATTATAAGAATAATAATAGGGTGGCTTACTATATTTGACACCATCATTTATCAAAACTTATCATTGGTTTATGTGTTGTAGCATTCAAATAAAGGAAAATTGAAAACATATATAGCAAAAAATCAAATTTTGGATTTCAACATTGATTGAGACATGATAATATTACATGGAATTTAATTATTTTTGACCAAAGTTAAGGTTACAAAATTGGTTTTATAACCATTAACCATCGAAATATATTTATTAATCATAAATCATAATAATATATTTTCATTACTTTTTAATTAAAAATCCGAAACCTAAAACATAAATTTTTTTTAAAAAAATCATATTACGCAATAAATACAAATTCAAATTTAAAAAATTAAATTTTTTTTATGAAATTAAAAAAATAAATAATTCTTTAGGATATTTCAACAGGAATATACTCGATTTTTCTAATCTATTCCCATAGGTAAATGTAAAACTACATTGCTAATTTTGTTTATAAATCTGTTTTTGTCTATTATAGTAGACGATTGAAGTACTTAAAGATGATTGAGTCTATCTTGTTGGTGAAGATGTTAGATTGGATTTGATTAATTTTAACTTCTAAAACTTCGTTCGCAAGATGCTAAAGCCACAGATTAAATTAAAAATATTTAATATGCTATTGAAATATTAGAATAGGAATCTTGTAGATTATTTTTTAAAATAAAATTTAGAATTTCAAAGTAATTTCTATATTTAATAACTCGTCTAACTTAAAAATATGGGAGTTTCCCGAGTGCGTCCCGCCGAAATGATGTTTTTTAATGTTTCGAGTGCGTCCGAAATAACGTATCACCTGAGTGCGTCCCAAGAAAAAGGTCTTATTTTTGATATAGTCCTAGTGTGTGCCAGTTCATTTAGAGTTATCTAGGGTGCACCACGATGAGGTAAACTGGCTTACAGCCCAAAAATATTGTTTGATTCTTATTTATAAATTATAATTATATATTTGGTTTTAGTTTACACGCTTGAATTAGAGAGTGTTAGGGCAAACGTACTAATTATTTTTAAAAGTTTTTTTTTTTTATTTAAGACAAATTTTATTTACTTATTTTCATAAATCATTATAGAAGTTGAAAAGCAATTTTCCCATCATTTTCAGTATTCCACAACCATAGCTTTAAAAATAAAGTATTATAGTTGTATATTTGACCAATATATTCGACCATCGTCAAATCACTCAAACCTGTATCTTGAAAGGTTTATTTGATAATTTTATCTTAAATAGGACCTATAGCTGTGGACTAAGGACGCACTCGGTCTATCAATATAATTTGTCGGTATGATTGTGGACGTACTTGGGCTATAAAAAAGGTAAAAACTAAAAGCGCGACGCACTAGGGATATCCCCAAACATATATTGTTTAAAACTTTCAATTTCGTATTTAAATTAAATTTTATTTAAGTATTTTTCATACTAATTAGATTTGAATGTTTATGAATAAAATATGTAACAAACATTTTCATTTATTTTTAAGTTAATTTCGTCCCCCCTCCCAGAAAAATATCTGGGAACGCCTATGTAAATGTAATATGATCCATGTACCGAACCTGTTTTGATTCATTGATGTAATTTGTAATTTTAATTAATACGTTTTTTATTGGATAATTATATATTCATAAAGTAATTTTAGGTAGATAATAGGTATAAGTACTAAAATATATTTATTACTAGCTACCATATACATGTTATCCAGTCGATATAACAAGATAAATGTGCAAATCTGATGAAATATTTATAACCATTACAAACTATACCATAATCTTTTAAGTATTTTTAAATAATTCGCGAATTTTCATCAATAAATTAAAGAAAAGTCTTAATAACCTTAAATAAATCATTTTTGAATTGACAATTTTTGCTATGATAATATCTTTTCTTTCTGGAACTAAAAAATATCATTGCCAAGAAAAAATTTTGATAGTTTGAAGTTTGTTTAATTTTATCTTTAAAATAGTTTAGAATGCTTTAAGCTAGATATATAATATTTTAAACATTTAATACTATTTAGTGTTATGTTTTACTGGAAATTTAAAACAAACGTGCAAGTCATTTAATTTCTAATTTTTTTTATTACTTTGTTCATACAATTAAATGCCTATTTGAAAATGTATTATAATAAATATTATCTACTATCTAGTGACTAGTATTGCATATTTTAAAATTTGTGCGGAAATATATGCGAATTGGATTTAATATGATTTATGTGATTTAAATAACTATTGTCGATCAATAACGATTGTACCTCTATAATAATGAACTAATATCATAGCTTTTGAGTTTTTATTCAAATGATATAAATCGTAGTTCGTTGAAATTTAACCTGCCCACGGTATGTAAAGATCTTCTATAATCCTTATAGTGTATATGTTACGGTAAATGATGTTAAATGGAAATTAACGTTATTCACCGGTTATTAACGTTATTTACCAAATATACAGGTAATTATCGTTATAAACTGGATAATCACGTTAATGACCAAATACACAGGTAATTGATGTTATAAATCAGATAAGCGCATGAATCTCAAATACTACAATTTGAAAAATTATGTAAGTACCCAGATATTTTTAAAAATAGAATAAATGCATTATTATTTTTTATTTATTTTTACAAGTTTTACTCCCATGACATTTAATATAACATAATTTTTCAGCCCCAAGGTAAGCACAATGCTTATTATTATTACAACTAGTCTTGCAATGACAACGCTGGTACCTTCGAGGGCTCGCAACTGAATTATTACTAGCTACTTCCCTTAGTGTCAACTGTCTACCATCTGCTAATTTTATCACATTGTCCATGTCTAATAGATTTTATTTGCAAACAGCTATTTTTGGCATGTGAAATAATATTTAAGAAAACTATATTCCGTATTTATAAAATAATAAAACAAATTTTTATTTTAATAGTATATTTTTTCATTAAGAATTAACTTACAGAGTTTGTATAAATCATGTTCAACTTGAGTGACAACTAATAGTATATTTTGCATAGAACCACGAGCTCTATCAACGTTTGGTATAAATACACATACAGTTAAGCCTATTTCAAGCTGAGGAAACTTTTCTTTAGAAAATTTCATCATTTCCTCTCCTTGTTTTTCTAAATTTTTTTTTGAATTTTTACATGCAATACAAATATTTTCTTGACAATCATCAAAAAAATATTTAAAATAATTTTCAAATATTTATATTTTAGTTTTATTTTTGTTATATTTAAAATTCGGAAATTTATCGTTAAATAATTAAAAAATATTTAAGTACCAAGTTCCGAATTTTTTTCTGCGATTTCTATGATTTAATTTCCGATTTTGTCTTCTTTGATGATTGGTTCTTTGGTTATTTTTTTAAATCTTCCGCAATAACCTCTTTTATTTTATAATCAGATTAAAATTTCCCAAATCATACGGTTATTAACGTTATTCACTAGAAAATAACGATAATTCCCACATTCGTAGGTAAATAACGTTAATAACCGGTGAATAACGTTAATTTCTGATATAACATCATTTACCGTAACATATACATGATACACAACTACAACTACACTTTGCCTACACATTATGTAATCTTTATAATAGATACTATAATATTATGCTGTGTTCATGCCCATTTTCCGATATAAAATAAGTTATTGTGTAATTGGCTAGTGCGATCTAGCGGTATTTTTTTGCTATAACAATATTAAATTGAATAGGTATTTTTTACTATTTACTTATTTATTAACGAGTAGGTAAATCGTAAACTTATAGCTATTAGTGATTAATAATTTTAAGAAAATTATGGAAATTAATTATTATAATAAAATAATGTAATTATAATATTAATATTATAAAATGTGATAAAATGTAATTCATTTTATGAATTTAATTAATGCATACAATGAACATTTTTAGCATGAATTTACAATTGAAAAATACTCATAAGTACCTGTACTGGTTGTACTCCGTAGTAAGCAAGTACTAAGCAGAACATAGTTTTACATAATTTATGAATTATAAAGTAAGTATTGACAAAATGACAAATTTAAATTGTTTTTGATTATTAACTTTATTATTATCCGGCTTAATGTGTTCAATGTTCATTGTAATCGTAGCCGTTTGGAATCGGAATATTTATTTGAAACTAGGAACTCTTTTAGATCTATTTTGCTATTATCACAGAATAAATTAAAATGATTAAATGTTTTATCATCGGTTATGACTGATAGTGTAATCACTGTAATTTGAAGACATGCGACCGATGATTTCCATATTACATTAATTTATTATACTAAAATAGAAACTATTTAAGTAAATTATTTATTAAATATTAAATAATGAGTATTAAGTAGGGAATTAAAAAAATAATAAATTTAAATTGTTAGTAACTTTTTATTGCATACAGTTTTGGAGTATTTTAGTATTCATTTTTAATCGTGTGTAATGATTACCAAAGAAATATTTTGTAAACTAAATAACTTAAAATATTATAAGAAATATATTCCAAATTGTAGATCTCTTAGTAATGATATTTGGGTGAGTAGCTGTATCTATAGATATTGATATGTATCAATAATAAATAACAATTTACTTTATAATTAAATATGTCTTAATGCATCACAATTTAGAATGAAGAGTTAACAATAGATTTAAAACTGAAAATTGAGAAATACTGGAAAGATAAACTATGTAAAGGTAGTTTTAATAAAAATAACCTCAATAAAAAATTCTATGTATTGTCAATGTTTCCTTATCCATCTGGTCACTTGCACATGGGTCATGTTCGAGTGTATGTAATTGCAGATTCAATTGCTAGGTTTCATCGCATGAATGGACAAAATGTAAATTTATTTGTGATTATTATTCATATAAGATAAGGTTGACATTTTATTGTTCATAATTTTTTATAATAGGTATTTCAACCTATGGGATGGGATGCATTTGGGCTTCCTGCTGAGAATGCAGCTATACTACATGGTTTACCTGCTGATAAATGGACTAGTTCAAATATTGATCACATGAAAAAACAGCTTCAAGAACTTGGATGCAGTTTTGATTGGTCTAATGAAATAACAACGTGTGATCCATCTTATTATAAATGGACCCAATGGTTCTTTTTAAAAATGTTTCAATCTGGACTTGTTTATTCTAAGGAGGTTAGAGT
This sequence comes from Melanaphis sacchari, assembly GCF_002803265.2. Lineage (NCBI taxonomy): Eukaryota > Metazoa > Arthropoda > Insecta > Hemiptera > Aphididae > Melanaphis > Melanaphis sacchari. The sequence continues at coordinate 37,431 of NW_020271269.1, read as the reverse complement.
TATTTGTTGACTTTTAACTAGTACTGATTAATAATTTACTTTTGTTGTTATTTAGGCTGAAGTTAATTGGGATCCTGTAGATGAAACAGTGTTAGCTAATGAACAAGTAGATGAAAATGGACGTTCTTGGCGTTCTGGTGCTATTGTTAAGAAAAAAGTATTGAAACAATGGTTTATTAAAACAACACAATTTTCCAAGTAAGAAACATTCAACAACTTAATTTTATACATTTTAATAATCAATATTTATTTTATTAAGAATATAATTTATTGAATTAATTTATCATTTGTAGTAGTTCTTCATATAAGTAAATAGTTAATACTAAATTAAATATTTTTTATGGACACTTTTGAGCAGTAGAGTTTTCCAAATTTGAATCAATAATATTTGGTGATTATAAATAGTATGGTTTGTACTTTGTAGAAATATTTTTCTCTTTTATATTTTTGTAGAAAATTTATTATTATAAGACAAATTAAAACGCTGTATTTCATTTCAATATTTTATTTATAATCAGTTAAAAATCAATATAATATTATTTTATATCGAGTATATTATAATTGAATAACTGTTATTGTTGGTGCAAATATTAATTTTTAAATCATTGTCAACAGAGCTCTGTATGAAGGACTAAATGATTCATCTCTAATAGATTGGAGGGATATTATCAACCTTCAAAAACATTGGATTGGAAAATGTGATGGATATAAATTTGATTTTCAATTATATACTGATGATGTGTATAGAACAATTCTTAATGTTTGGACACAATATCCAGAACATATACCATTAGCTGCATTTATTTGTGTTAAACCCGATTCTTTTGTTCATAAATATTATGTTCTGAATCATAAAAATGTATACATTAAGAATCCAATTACTGGCAGCATGTTACCAGTTTTAGTTACTGATCGTGTTGTTTATCCTGATGGGCAAGAATCATACTTAGCTGTGCCGTGTATAAATACTATTGATGAAGAATTAGCTAAGGAGCATAATATTTCTTATTCTGTAAACCAAAGCTCATATTTGTCTAGAGAAACAATTTGCGAAAAAGCAAAAGAATTAAATGTTGGTGGTTATCAAGTGAGCTCTAAATTACAAGATTGGCTAATATCTAGACAAAGATATTGGGGTACTCCTGTACCAATTATTCATTGTACCGATTGTGGAGCTCAAGCTGTACCAGAAGATCAATTGCCAGTAAAATTGCCAACGCTTGATGTACAAAGTGATAAAAAATTTATATCATTAGAATTAGTTGAAGAATGGATCAAGACTATTTGTCCAAAGTAAGTAGTATATTTATCACATGTATGAAATACAAACATAACATTAATATTGTAGTGTTCTAGATGTGGTAAAGAAGCAAAGAGAGAAACAAACACTATGGATACATTTGTGGATTCCAGTTGGTACTATATGAGATATTTGGATCCTAAAAACTGTTCTCAGCCATTTGATGAGACTCTGATCAACAAAATGATGCCTGTTGATATATATGTTGGTGGAAAAGAACATGGTAAATTTTCTCTTAATAGTATTTATAAATATTGTTTAAATACATTTTTTTTCTTTTAGCTGTTCTGCATCTATATTATGCAAGGTTCTTCAACCACTTTTTACATTCCATTGGTTTATCACCTAGTTTAGAACCATTTAAAAAGCTATTGGTTCAAGGCATGGTAATGGGTCAAAGTTTTAAAAATAAAATTAACGGTACATATTTAAAAGAAAATGAAGTAATCAAAAAAGGTAAAACATATTTCACTAAAGACGGGGACTATCCGGTTGTTGCAACATGGGAAAAAATGAGTAAATCTAAACACAATGGTGTTGAACCAAAAAATACTATAAGTAAATATGGAGTAGATACTATGCGATTATTAATATTATCTAGTGTTGCTCCTACGTCTAATAGAAATTGGAATTCAGATAGTGAGTAATAAGTAATATAGTAATACAATAATTATTAATACATATTTTTAATATATATTTTTAACTATTAGCATTTCCTGGAATTTTAAATTGGCAACATAGATTATGGTTAACTATAAGAGAATTTCGAGCTATTAGAAATAATGATGATATTCAAAGACATACAATTGATTCATCTATATTTCAAAAAGAAGAAATTAAATTATGTGATGCACGTAATTATCATGTCAAAAAAACTTCTAGTAACTTCAGAAAATCATATCAATTAAGTGTAGCCATTTCAAAACTACAAGGATTGACAAATATTCTAAGAGTATAAACATATTTTTATGAGCTTTTCAATTACATATTTATTTTTGTAGATTTAAATGTATTAATATTTTTATAGAAGTCTCCCAAAGATTTGATTAAGTATAGTGCAGAGTATGAAAAATTTCTGGCTGTTCAAATAATAATGTTAGCTCCAATGGCTCCACACTTTGCATCTGCTTTATGGAGTGGATTTGTATCTGCACCAGGTCGCATAAATCATGAATGGGAACAAATTAATTGGGAAAATGATGTAATTAATCAAAAATGGCCACAAGTGGATAGCGATTATATTTTAAATTTATATTGTTTGGTAAGTATTCAAAAATGTAAAGAAAACTATGAGTATTTATATTGAATGAAAACAAATATTTCTTTGTAAAATTATTGAAGTAAGTTAATAATTCATTAAAAATTGGAAGTTAATGTTTTTGGGTGTTATGTGTTTTATCATTTGGCACAATTATATCGACGATTTTTCGTATTTGCCATCATATCAGCCACTTCATTTTTCCAATTATATACTAGTGTATTAACAAATGTAGTGTTAATTTAGCAATGTACATCAGGTATTTTACATTTTAACATATTCTTGGGTTTCTTTAGTGTACAATGTTCATTTGATTTTATCTCTGTTAATGGATTTATTCTATTATTTTTAGAATCAATTATGTTATTGCAAGCATAATATTTTTTAAATACTATTTCTTTTGATAGATCTTTTTTTTTCTCTAGTTTTTATCATTATCATATTATTTTTACTTTTATAACACAGTTCATATACTTGCGACCTGCTTTTATGTTTTATCTAAAAATAAATTATTCAGTAAGTTAATTATTTTGTAGTAATATCAATTTTAAGTAAAAATTAATTTTTAACTTTTTTATTTTCAGCTTTATTCAATTCTCTCTTGATAATCTGTTTCATTAAATTTCCTGAATCAAAAACTTGATTGTTTTGTTTTATTTCTTTAAGAAGTTTATCCTTTAATCGAGTTAATTTTCTTTTACCATTATTACACATAGAATGTTCATTTTTTTTTTTGACAATATTTAAATTCATTGTATAACCCATTTTTAGGGCAAATTCGTGGTTTATATTTTTTCTCCACGCTTCTTCTTCTTCTTCAATCCTTTTTGCTTCTTGTTTAAGTGTTTCCAGTCTAAGTAGTCTCTCAGCTTCTTTTGATAATACTTCATTTTCTTCTAGTTTTTTTTTTTTTGCTATTAATTGTGCATTAGCTATTTCTTCCTTTTCTTTTTCAATTTTTTGTTGTCTTTGTTTTTCCAACATTTGGTTACGTTTTAATTTAATTTTTATTTTTTCTTCCATAATTTTAGTTTTTTCTTCTTGTTTTTTTTGTTTAGCTTGTATAGATAATTTAAATTTATTTTCTTCTTCTTCTCTTTTTTTACGTTTTTTTTCAGCTTGTAACCATAATTTTTTTTTTTTTTTTCATAAAAGAATCTGCTTCTTGTTGATCTTTTATTTTTCTCAGTTTTTCACTAGAATTATCTTGATCTTCATGAATTAATGAGTCATTTTTATTTTTTACTTCATCTTCCATTCCATGTTTATTAATATCTATTAATTATATTTTTTATTATTAGTATTATTTGACATGGTTTTATTTTCTACTACAAATAATTTATTTATACATATTATTAAAAATTAAAATTATGTTTTTATTCTACAATTATAAGTTATATAGTTTAAGTAATATTTCCATATTTAAATTATAATGCTAATTTTTAACTAGATAAAAAAATAACCCTTACTTTGGGAAAACACTTTTTGATGATTTTGTATTTTTTTTAGATTTATTATGTTTATTATTTAAATTTAAAACATCATTCATTTTTTGTTGGTTTTGTAATTTTATAGATTTATCATGTTTATTATTTAAACCTAAATTATCACTGTTTTTCCTTTGGTTATTCATGGTTTTATTTAGTATACTAAATTTTTTTCCATAGTTCTTTAAAGTATGTATCAATGTTATATAAATATATAATTACATAATATGGTTTATGATTACATTTTAATAAAACATACCATTTTTTGTTGACCATAGACATTATATTTTTCATTTTCACGCTTACGAAATCTGTACGAATTATTCCCTTTTTTATAGTATAGTGGCATATCAATCCATTTGAATCCCCTTGGTGTAGAGAGCATCTTTAGGTAATCACTGTGTGTTAGAAGATTTCTATCCACAATGGGTTTATAGCACACTGTGTGGTAATTAGGTTTGTCGCATAAATCATTTGTTTGACTTTTAATTTTTTCATGACAGGAATCAATTTTGTATGTAGCATTTTTGTTTGTTGTATTCATTTTAATTCATAAGTAAAATTTAAACAAATTTTTATAAAAACCTTTTTTATTTAGAGATGAAGTATTAACTTATTTTAAATTTTTGTTATAATTTTGAATATCAAACAATGTAGACATTTGGTGGCATGGTAATATACTATTTGTATATTATATTTTTTTTTTCAGGTTAACAATGCTGTTAAATGTACATTGTCAATTCCCAAAAGAGAAATGGCATTACTTAATAAAGAATCAGCTATCAAATTAGCAATGACTCAAGATATTATTAAAGAGTATACATCATCTTGGAATATTATTGATATTGGATTTCAATCATACGAGGACAATGATGCGTATGTTTTCATTAAGACTGACCGGAAATCAGTTGCAAAGACTAAATAAATCTACCAATTACAAAATTGTTAATAGAAATATTTAGTTGTAAAAATCATAAATATTATTTTCAATATTTATTATATATTAATATAGAAACAGTAAATAGTATAAAAGTAGAAATATATCTTAAATTCTTTTTTACCTTTTTTTTTTACAATAATATGTTAAAAAATTATAGATACCGAAATTTTAAATGTTTGTTATAAAAATAAAGATAAAGTAATGTTCTTACACAACTTATTACTAAAATATATCACATTTCATAAAGAAAAGAAAAAAACTTTATGCTTAATAGTTTATTTTAGTAAAAGATAAATTAGTGAAATAAGACATTATCATTATAATATACCTATTAAAATAATCTTAAGATTTGTTACCATGTTAGTCTAATAGGTATTAGCATGCCATATAAAAAATTAAGAGAATCAATTCATATTTATATTATACATTTAGTCTAAATTATAAATTTCAATGACACAAATCAAGTAACCTATTACTTAATATATGCAATAATCAGAAAATGTCAAAATTCCATTAGAAAATCTGGTTGGAATTAATTGGCTCTATTGAAGCAAATCGCATAATTAATATAATTATAATGTTGGAACCATTAATTTTTATTCAGTTTATTCAATCAAATTAATTAAAATATTATCAAAACATATTTTTTTATATGCAAATAATTATCACAGAACCAAGAGTGAGTAGTGAATATATATTTTTTTTAACTTATTAAGTTAAATTTATATAAAAAATTAATTTGAGTCAGTCAAGTTAAAAGTTATTACATGAATTTTAAATTCATTATATTGTTGCGTGCCAATATCAGATCCAGATCCAAGGTGTTATTAAAATGAATTGTACAACCTTTAATTACAATAATATTTAATCTGTATAAATAAAATACATGTAACTGATATAAAAAGTGGCTGAGTGTCGTGAAGTTGCTCTGTTCTTCGTAGCTCTGGTACATCTGCCCTTGTTGGTCTTCGGACTCCCTTATATACAAGAAAATCTCTTGTTGTTGTAATCGTCAACCTTCCAATTTAGATTATTTCTTGGAATTGTTTTCACATTGAAACAACAATCTCCAGGATGTTATCGTCTTACTGGCAATTCTTGTAAATGCAAAACGATCTCGCCTAAGAACTACTATTTTGATTTATTACAATGTTTTTACAAAATATGAATCTAATATTCGTATACATTATAATTATTAGATCACATATATATTTAGATTACTATTACTAAGCAATATTACACATTATATTACATATTAGCATATCTCGTAGCTCATGAATATTATATTATAATATATTTATATTATTAGTATATCTCGTAGCCCATAACAATATCTTTAATTAGTAGATAAAAAAATTTACTTAGTTTAAAGATACAACTTGACTAATTTTTTTTTAAGTTTTATATTAATTGATAAAATTATTATATACTTAGATTTTGATATTTTTCCAAAACTGCCACTTATGCTTACACAGTTATTTACAAGGGATAAAGTTTGGAAAATTTTAACAATTGTTAAATTGTTAAAATTAACAATTTAACAATTGAACCAACCATTAATTTTTGGTCACAACAAAATAAAGTAAAAAATAAGTGATAATATTAAATTGTAAATACATTACTTAGGTATAATCTGACTAATCTTCACTTGATTCATTTAAACTATATTAAGTATAAAATAATCAAAAACTTTTGTCTGCGTAGAACTGATTATAATTATTATTTTTAAACTGACAGATTTTTTTTTCTTTACATCATTAAATGTTATAGATTGTTCTAATTTGTACACTTATATTTTTTTTATTTATAAAAGACTTATTACAACTTAATTTATAACAATTTTTAAACGAAACAAGAATTTAATTATAATTCAGTTATTTTTAATGGTTCACGCTTTGACCATGGCATTTTTGGCCCATCTTTGCCATTATCCAGTATTTCATTAAGAAATTGTAAATAGTCTGATGGTAAACCAGTTTCATTTGCTCCAAGAAGAATAGTTTCAAGATATGCTTTAGATGGTCTTCTGTCAAGTGGCAATGGTATTTGTTTAACAAGTGGTTGATTGACTAGCTTGTAACAGCGACTTAATATATTATCACTGTTCGGAGTTACAATGTTCACCTCAAACGGTAAATACATTTTAATGTCAACGCCTTCCTGTTTATCAAGATTGCTTAAATCACTGGTATTCAGTTGCCACAAAGTACCCCAGACATGTTCCTCAGAGTCTGGAACCACTGTTGATGGACATCCATCCCAAAAATTTGAAAATTCATTAAAATCCAAACGGTATCCCTAAACAAAAATACATCATTAACTAAAAACTATATTGAACTTATTTTCAAAACAGTCAACATACATTCAGTTTGCCAGCTCCGATTCTTATAGCAGTTGGATTTTTAATATGAATTCGTTCTGCAAGCATATTGCTTCCGTACGCAAAGTACATGAATTTACTCATATTATTGGCTGTGACGATGGAAAAAAATAAAGTATAAAATAATAACCAAGTAATCTGCATTGTAACAAGCATTTAATCACGTCACCGATTATGGTTTTATAAAATCACTTAATTTACTTATACAATACCTATATTATATTAAATTTAGTCTTATTTTCCTTCCAGCGTTCTACTTGACGTTTGTACGAAACTACGAATGATTAATGAAAAATACCATAAATACAACGGTCAACGATTGATGAAAAGATTGATACAATGACTTATTGTGAGTGTATTGTGGTATATTGTCTATGTTTCATAAATAGTAAATAACTTTACTCTTGTCTTAAATCTTAAATCTCGATCGACCAACGGTATACGCACTACACAATTATTGAACGATAATCACTTAATCAGAATATGAACATGAATATTAAACTAATTACTGATTATAGAATTAACGTTTTATTCATATTAGCATACGAGATAAGTAAGTGCCAAATGGCAATAATGGCATACAATTCGTATTCGTTTGTTTACCTAAAAAATACGTTAAGCTAACCGGCATCCGACCTTAAACGACCTCATGGCTTGCTCCCGTCGAGATAAATAATAATATTATATTTTTGATGATTGTTGCATGCTTTTGATAACATATACGTAGGTAGCGTTAAGACATGTTAGAATGCAATGTTTACATGATAACAATGGCACTATACGGCATGACGTTGCGTCGTGTAAGCTGTGCGTGATCATTGTATTGTACGAGTTTGATGTTTGATGTTTGGACGTTGGATATTGGTTAAAAAGTGCATCCGATTAAATTATCTACTAGATTTTTTAAAAATTTTCTTTGTTACAAAAATGGGAAATGAATTGTTCAATCGGGAATTAAATTAATTTTTAAAATGTTTTTTAAACTTATAGCTTAGACAACCGATATCATTAGCTTTGTCTTATTGTTTACCGCTCTATTGGATAGTAAATAACATTTTTCTTTTTTTTTAAATATAATATAAAGTGATTAACAGATAACTTTTAATTTAATTTGAAATATAAAATTAAATTTAGTAGGTAACAAGAGAAAAAAAATTGTGTCAAAAGTGTCGTCGTTGCCAGATAATTCCTTTAAACTTTTTTTTGGTGTTTAATATTATCAACTGCACTCGTTTTTATGTAATATGTTATGTACTTATTGCGTTTATTGTATAAGTAAATTATTAAAAATAATTTAATAACTATTCCAGGATATCATTTATTTATTATAAACTTAAAAAGTGTATGATGCGATGGTTGGTTGAAAAATAAATAAGCTGAAGAATAATATGAATAAATAAAAATTTTTGATTGAATTGAATTATTCATTATTTTTTTTAAATATAACATTGACTGGTATACTTGATATTTATATCCTACCCATTATATATTTGTATTGTGAAAATTTTTTCTGATAAGTGATAACACTTGTCTGTGCAGGTATTATAGGTAGTGTATTCATATAATAAATAATAGATTGTACTGAACGTTTAATTGACAAATGTGAAAACAATTGGCAATCGTTTGGTACTCGTTTTTTATTGAAAATGTCCAAAAAAAGGTTATTGCACGCATAGGTACCTATAGTAGTAGGTAATAATTATATACTAATGATTAATATATAATTAAATTTAATATCAATGAACACGCATATCTGAAACTGCAGAAATAATTAGCAGCTTATTTATAATTGATTACAACGCAGGTTAATAAAATAATTTAATACATATATTTATTTATATATTGCAATATTGGAAAGTTAGTCAATTCGAAATTAAACGACTGCGTCTGGTAAGAATTATATAATATATTAAATAATAACACCAAATATGTTATTGTTATGACTTTATACTTTATAGGCACTGTTCCGGATTCCTAAGATGTTAGTCATGTGTCTGACTGCAAAGCGCCGGTTTAATGAATTAAAATCTTTCTAGTACCGTGTTTTACTTTGATTATAGTTTTATAAATTATATTATACTATAATGAAAACTGAAAAACTATAGAATGCCAGCGGCTGTGTCAAGGATATGTAACCGGATGTGAATTATTCCTTTTTCTATTACCACTGGATCCGAATTTGAGTCATATTTTTCGATTTGTGACCTATACAAAATATTTTCTGTTTAAATTGACTTAAAATATATGATATAAGTATGACGCACATGTACTGCTTTAGTAGCGAAATTCTAGCAACAATTTAATAATTAACAGGGGTGGCCAAATATTTTTGATAAACATTTACTGAGAATATATTTTTTCTACGATGAGCCATAAAAATATATACAATTATATTATTAACATCAGTCATTGCGATTTTTTAGGGAGTTTCTAAATGTATAGTTATAAATTCTAAAAAAAATAGAGAAGAATTATTAAATTGCAAATTTTATTACCGAAAAAGCTTAAAATTTACATTGTGTATATAAAATTATAATTTAAATAGTAATAGAATGTTTTAGGTTTCTATTGCTAATATTTTTGAATAATAATAAAATTAAAAAATATTAATTGTTATATCGTAATTAAATGTAAATTTGAGTCGCTCATAAAAAATGTTCGTTGCTTTGTTTTATTATTTTTTAATTCCGTTAAAAAAAAATTTGATCACATTTTCAAGTCTTTAGTGTTAAAACTAAAAATATCATAATTCAAATTTTTGTTTCAAAAATAGTATCTAGTATGCTGGTGGAGGGACAAAATTAAAAAATGTTGTCTTGTCGCGCGTATGTAATAAAAAAAAAAGATTAAAAATGTATATTATAATAGGTAAGTCTTTTAAGCAGAAAAAATCATGAACCAAATTTAATTCTATGCGTTCAAAATATTTTGTGTTATAAGTACCTTTATCGTTGAATACTGAACACTATGTATTATACTTAACAGTATCTATATACTACATATACGTAGATAATAATATAATATAGTAAATACCTATGTATTATTATTTTTAACATAATAATTATGTATGTGTTTTAGTGTATAAATTCATAATATTTATACAATATACATTTATACATATATTAGTTATTGACACAGTAATATTATATAGGTAGGTATTTATATATTCAGCTTCATATGGCCGCAATGCATTTACAATAAATTATAATAGCAATTTATACTGTATAGTATGAAATATGAACTAGTATAGTGACAGAGTGAAAAGTGATGTATTTATATTTTATATTTTTATGAATGAACAGTGAACATACTATACTACTATAGTGACTGTGTTAGATAGATGACGTATAATGACCGTGAACGTCCATGACGCATGAGTGGCGAATCTGTCTATTGTATACGAATCCTACATCAAACTCACTGAATATGATATTATAAATTAATCTTATATTGTAATGACGTATCTATAGTAAATTTCATTCACCTCGATAAATCTTCCGTATGGTATTTATCCGCTGGTAATGAGATGCTATCGTTAAAGTCGATTTGTTTTAATTCGTTCTCTTAACAACTACGGTGTTTAGTGTGATCGTATATTAATTGTTTTCTTTGTTAAAATTTACTCAAAGTTTAATATCAATATTTTAATATTAAAGATTATCGGCTTAAAGAGTTTCAATGATAATTTTTGATTACGAACGTACAAATTTATCACTTATAGTACAAATTTATAAATAACTCATACCGCCACTAGTTTCGTTTATTGTCATTTGTACACGGCCTAAAAAGTGAAACGTTTAATAACATGTTAGCACACCATCCGAAGGTAACAAAAACAAAACAAAAACACAATTACGCAAAATCATTTTACTTATATTTTGATAAATAATCTGGTTATATATCGAATTGTCTCAAAACAATTTAATATTAATTTAAATGAGATTTTGTTTTTTAATCAAACAATCATTAATAATAAAACCAATAAGTCCAATTTTCATAAATATTATTCTCTATGATTTTATATTGTAACTGGTTTTACTGTAAGATTACTCAAAAAACGCGTAAACCACGATTTTTCGTAAATGCGTTTAATCCACGTTGTGCGAGGTTTTGAAAGAAAAAACAATTATCGCGCTAAAACTCTCTTGAACACATTTAAAACAAAAATATCACAATCAGCTTTGGTCGTTTTTCGACGAAAACCAGATGCATTTAAAATTCACTATACGATTACACTCGGTTATTTAATGTTTACCAATTAATAAAGTTTAAATACACATTTATACGAAGTCGCTATTTATTTAATATATATAGGTACCTCTAATTGTAGAACAAAAACTGACGAGGTCAGGTATATATTTTATGCGATAAAGCTGATTAGCTGATGAACTTATATATATAATAAGTAGGTTATATGGGTATATCTAAATAAGTGCGGTCGACTACATGGTCGCTCCGCGTCTATATACCACGGTCGCGTAGGGTTAGTCAGTGGTCGATGTCTCGGAATCGGTATGCGTCATTCACATGCAATAACGTTTCGGATTTACGAAGACGCTATAATACACCTGCACGTACTACACCACCGCAATACATGTAAAAAAGCCCATGATTCAGTTTTCGTCAAGCCATCGTTGCATTCGCTTTAATAGTTTTTTAGTATGCCGCAGATGCCGTACCTACTACGATCATACCGACACGGAATAATGAAATCGTCGACACGCGCGGATTCATGAACCGCGATGATGGGTTTTCTGTAGATATAATTAATAAACGATATGATATTATTTTATCTAACGTCATCTGAAGTCCTCTCGCGAGTTCCTTTTTTTTTTCTTTTGACGACAATAAATAACATATAACAATATATTTGGCGAACGTGATGGACCGACGTTCGCGGACACGTTGCAATTTCGGCAACTATTTCCTATTCCCGCCGAATTGACTTTAATGGTGGACCGCTGCTGACATGTGTGCGGCTAACGTCATATTAAGCTACTTTAGCACGTGATGTCCGATATCGATCGCCAAACTACAGCATCCGAAGATCGAAACGCCGCCACTTCTGTCGTATTGCCAAACGGTGAGTTGAACACATTACGGGTTTATATTACGTAACATTTTTCCGCAACATCATTTGTATACCTTCACATTAGTTATTGATTATACGTTTTTGATGTTTTACGCGAATGTCGTGAATGTCCACTCCTATAAATTGTTCACTTGCCAATGTTAAATTTAATGACTTCCATATTTTTTCACTAAAAAATATCATGACTATGAATCACGTAAAAATTAAGATTAAAATGTAACTGATGTTAACGTTCTAAAATCATACATATGTGAAAGCTCCTAGTAATTAGTATAGTTTATATCCATAATCTTAACACCATCATCAAAAGTTTTAAATTAAACTTTTATTATATCCAATACTCAATAGATAATAATAAGTGTATACTGTATACGTATGTATAGTAGTTATGAGTCTATTAAATTTGTAAGCATATATTATATTCGGTATAGAGTATGCATAAGAATATAGAATAGAGCCATGCCACAACAATTATTTTGTCAGAGGTCGATAAGATGCTCGATCTTCAATGTTTTGTTATACCTATAAAGTAATAGCGAAGATGGGTTGATTTACTAATAATTACAAAATTATCATGCATTTGGCCCATTATGATTATTATTGCAATATTGTGACAATAATAATTAATACCTCCATATTATTGAAATAAATAATAATATATAAGTTTACACAGAAACAATAGTATATTAATAAAATCGAAACTTGAACTCTTTGTAATTTTGTCAATTTGGTTTTAGAGCTAATGGTAAATAGGACCAAAATGAATATAAAAAAATGTCAGTTTATCCAAATTTGTTGCTGAAAGTAGGTGTTACTATTTAAAAAAATGCAAGTCGTGCTGTGCATGCGCACAATAAAAGGATTAAACATTTGAAAATTGTAAAAATATACGTATTTCAATAATCCTTAACTATTTAAAAACTTTCCACCTCAATCTAATGTTACTGGACAGAATTATTTAGTGTTACTTTTAAAAGGAATCACTTTGTATATCGACCTATTCTGTAAAAAAATACATCAAACCATTTAAATTCAACTCTTTCCACAGAAAGAAACATTTTTCTCTTATTTGGTTCCTACCAATTAAAAAAAAAATATTAAATTGTTTAGTTTACAATAATAATATAGTTCTTAAGTTCATTAATTATAAACTCATCCAAAGTTCATACGTACATGATATATATAATTGGATATGTATATGAGTTCGATTTTTAAAATTTTAAATACCATAAAAATATATATTATAATATAATAATGTACAAGTTGGTTCCAAATTAATTACTTTTTTTTTTAAATTATTATTTTCATTTAAAATTATTCAGAATTTAGAAGATATGACACCATAAAAAGACAATACCCTTTGCGTTTCGAAAATTGTATGTTTTTGTTTTTTTCATTTAATAGTTTACGTAAACTCTTAGATAATAAGTGATTTATTACATATTTGTAACTCAAAATAATAGTTATTATTTATTTTTAAATATGTTTTGCTTTAACTTTCTATTTACACAAAGCCTTTGACAGATTGCATCTAAAAGTATTTACTATAATGAAATTTTATTGGATAAAATAAATAGTGCCGAAATTACAATTGAGTGCTTATTGACAATTTTGTTATCTGCTATATGTATTGTTATTTTAAGTTTAAATTTTCCCATTCCAACATAACAAAATATTTTTACCATTAAAAAAAGGGGGAAAGTATGTAACCGTTTTTTTGTATTGTAGGTTTTAAATGTACCTCATAATTGAGGAAATACCAGTAATGTATGAGTTAAATTTTAATTCAATGATATATCATTGCACACGATAAACATTTCTGAGTGAAGACAGTCTGTCAATCTATATTACTAAGTATATTTAATAATATATTTATATTGCTATTATAGTAATTTATTTCATTATTAGTAACACAGTAGATTAAATTAATTTTTAAGTATTTATTCAAAAGTTAATAATAATATTATATTATATTATTAGTATTTAATTATTATAATAGTATAATATATTCAATATTCATGTAATATATAATAATTATTATCAACTTTTAAATAAATGCTTACTTACCATAGAAAGATGTGAATATAGGTTCGTGAATCATGGTATGAGCATTATAAACCAGGCAATTGCATATAATATTAATTTAAATGATTTTTTTAATACAATTGTGTATATAAAATATAACAATATACATACAATTTTCAAGACCTACGAACAATATTTTTAAATTACAACAAAATAACTGAAATCGTTCTTCTTTGTTTAAATATATATCTAATTTTTTCATAATTTGTAATTCGAACATTAAACAAATAAAAAACATAACTATGTATCTTTAGGATTAAATAAATTTTTATGTCTTTTAACCTGAGACAAACATTTTTACTGAAAATTATTGAAAAATTAAATATTTTGGAATAATTAGTCATTATCTTCTAAAATAAAACTCATTTGCGCAAACAGCTAAATTATAAAATCTAAACTTAACAGTTAATGTTAGTGAATTTTAGATTTTAAATACATTCATTTTACAAATACATCCCGCACAATCTATAGTAATTTTATTAGTTTAAATTAAATTATAAAATAAGTACCGCATATTTTTATTTATATTTATAAAGAAGATTTTAGTATTTTATACATAATCAGTAATTTATAAATGAATATGACTTTTGTATAGATCCTTTGAACTGGACTAACGATCACGTAGCGGCATGGTTGAAATGGTGTAGCAGACATTTAGAGTTGTGCCCAATTCCGAAATCAGAAGACTTTCCCAACACTGGTTATGAGCTTTGTTCATTAGATAGGACTGAATTTGATCGTAGATCACGGAACAGACGTTCCGGACGATTATTATTGCTACATTTGTCATTGCTTCGACAACCTGTCACTGGAGCGCCACCTAGTCCCAGTCTCACTACACCAGAAGACGGTAAGTGGTTCAACTGTAAAAACATTGTATTATTTTTATTCATATAGATGATAAATAGGGCTGGAATTTTAATGCTCTAAAAAAAAAAAATGCAAAAATAATTAAAAAAATTAAAAAAATGCACTTTAAATTAAATTTGTTATAGGTTAAAAATTTAAAAAAATTTAAAATAATACAACAGTAGGTAGTGTATTTTTTTGTTTTTTTTTTTTTAATAGTATTGTTTGTTTCTATTTATTTAGTTTTTTTGTTCTTCTGTTTTCTTAATTCTTCATTTTAAAATACTAATTAAAAAAAAAAAAATTATCGACAATTACTTGTCGTGCTATATAATTTATAATTCATACCATCGAAAGTTCACCGAAAGTATTTTGTTAATCGCAATAATTTTTGTTCATTTTATGAAAAAATTGTGAAAAATGTTCTAAAAATTAAGAAAATACACTAATATTTTCAAAAAATGCAAAAAAATTTTACTTTGAAATAATTAATATCGCCCAAAACACATTTTATACTTACAAACCAACGTTTCAAAACATCAGAAAAAAAGATGCATTTACATCAAAATCCCAGTTCTAGTGATAAATCATACATTAAAAATTCTGAATATATTTGTTGAGTTAGTAAAAAAGTTTTAATTATTTCATGATAAATAATTCATATGTGTATAAATAAAAAGTATTTTTTGTTTTCATTGGTACATAATTTTATAATACCTACAATTAGTATTTAATACTAATCCATTCTACAGATGTTGCCGAAATTAAATTGTTAAGTGAGTTGTTATCTTATTTGGCATTTAAAACTATTCAAGTGACTTATTTTTATTAGTAAAATTCTTACTAAATTTATATGGTTTCTTAAATTAATATCATGTATAATATATAATATATTATCTATGCCTAATACAGAATATTAATTATTATTGATTATAATAAGACTGTATATTATGTTTAACTTACTATAGGAATTATGTTTAAGTACATAAAATTAATTCTTGTTCATTAATGAATTTTATATCTATTTTATTTTTAATTATTAAAATATAGTATTGAGTTCATCTAAATATTTTGTACATTACTGGAAGTAAGGTTATCAAAAGTACAGTACATGAAAAAAAAAATTATATAATTGAAGATTTGACTTTCACAGTTGTTTCTAGTTTTATTTTTTGAAAATTTTTACTAATAGTTAAAGAATTTCATCCTTATATTTTCTTCTTCCTGTTTCTTTAGAAAACGTCATCGCTGTTGACAAGCTTAGTTGAAAATAGGGATAAAAATCCCACAGGGTCTAGAGCGTAATATATCACAGAGGGACACAGGTAATCCCCTTTAAGGCACGCTGTCGCTTAACCTCGGCCATTATTGCTTCTCGACATTTGACTTTTAGATTACTAGATTTTTTATCCTCATACCTCCCTCCTGATTTTATTATTGGAAGGATCTCCAAGACATGATTCATGCAATAGTAATTCTGAAATAAAATAACACTAGGAACCATTTACTTTTCATTTCTTTAGTCTTGGATATATTGTATGTCGAATATATTAAACCCTAATGATTAAGTCGTATTTCAATAGTGGCTCGCATGCAATTTGAAAAATCGTTTTTTTTTTGTGATAAATCGTCTAAAAACAATGGTAAATATTAATTCATTTTATTTAGTTTGGAATATATGAAATAGAATACTATATCGTTATATAAATTATTTAATAAATATAAAATAAAAAAAAATTCTTCTTAAATAAAATAGAACATTAAAAATATTAAAATTTAAAAATTTTTTAATAACTCCCTTCAAAATTAAAAAATTGAAAAAATACTGGTAATTAAGCAACAGATTATCTTATGATCTCTAGGTTTATTAATATATCAGTTCACTTAAATTTTAAAAATAAGCTAAACAATAATGTGTCATAATATGTTGTATACATTTGTAACTTATAAAAGACAGTGATAATACATAATATGCGTGTGAAATGTCATAATGTTGTTAAATATAGATATATACTCTATATATATTCATAGAGATTAAAATAAATTATTATTCGGTTCCGAGTGATATGCTTATTATTATATTATTATCTATTGCAATCCATATTTTTTGTGACTAACGGAATATCATACACACACACATTAAAATATAATAAAAAAATAAATAAATAGTTTCATGAATTTTATTTTTGTTTAAATTTATATTTGTGTTTTGTGAATTACTATATTAATTAATTCAGTATTACTTAGAGAGCCGATTCGGCCTGCTCGTTCTGTATGCGCTTTTAAAATAATTATAATAGTCATAATTTGTAAAATGTAACATGAGCGTGAATATCCATTTATTGGTTCTTTCGAGTTATATCGATTGTCGAATCGTGCCGTTTGTTTAATTAGAAGTGTTATCAAATTTGCTAAAAAGTGCGGTGCCCGTTTGCTGTTTTGATTATTGTGTTTATTCGCAGGTGCAAATCGCTGCTTGCTGGCTAGCCGCATGTACTAACAAACTGCGAGTTTTTTCTCTATTATTATTTATTATTTTTCTATTTTTTATGCATTATTTATTATACTTTAGTCCTATACTCTTAATATGATTAGCTATCTCAAATAGGTGATTTATTATTTTATAAATATTTTTTGGATGTTGGGCTAGAAAGGCCGCGGGTTATAGAGATTTTATATTTTTTACTGTAATGAGCAAAGGAAGTTAAAATTATTAATATATTTTATTCTTTTAACTAATAAATGCCTAATATTAAAGCATTTATGGTCATTATTTTTTATTAGTCTTAAGTACACGCTTTAACACAAAACACATAAACTACTATACTAGCACTTGCTAGATTCGCTCGGCGAACGGATAGTTGTGCGGACTAAGGTTTTTTTATGCAGCAAAATTGAACTGGCTCCCAAATACTGGTAGTCAATATAACCTTAATATTAATCTTAATAAGTGCTTTTGCATAATTGATTGCCTACTTTTTTTCAAAAATATATTGGTTCCCAAAATTATAATAGTAATTTAAAGTTATAGACGTGTATTTTATATATTTAGGTACATTGATAGTTATACATCTTAATCTATTTATTTTTTCTATATAAAATTCTTTAGTAAATATAGTACAAAAATCTTAATGGACAAAAAATGAAAGCTAAACAATAATAAAAAAAATTAAAACACAGATAATATTATAATTGAATTCGTCATTATAAAATATATGTTTAAATAAATAAAAATTAATAAGTCAATTAAAAATAATATATTAAACTATTTATCAAGGCTCATACCTACTTATTGGCTAATATTTTTGTGTATTAAAATTTTGAATTTACACCAGTGTTATATTTTAGAATTTCATCTTATGAAATGTTATTTCATTTATAATTTCTTTACGATGTTGTTTTATTATATTGGAACTTAAATGGAACTTCTTATAAATTATAATTGTTGTATCAGCTTGAATACTACATAATATATTGGCATTGGTAAAGCGTGTGATCTATCGGGCCCGTCGTGATCTACTATTAATAGGTAACGGATAATATGCCTTTTGTGACTAAATACACGACAATAATGTACGATAACGTCTTGAAAAAACTGATTTAAGAAATAAATATATCTTAATAAATAGCTAACAGGTCACTACGTCTATTGTCTGTGCATTTATATGTTTACCATTAATCTAGTCGTGTGTGTGCGAGTACGCAGTGTGTTTTAAAAATGTTAGCATCGAATTTTTATAAAATTATTAATTCTGAAAATCTATTACCACGCCATTTAATTGAATTTTGGCACCGCTCAATAAAGAATAGAAATAATTTATTTATATATATTTTTACTGTGTTAACTTTAATATTATAAAAATATAAAATAAATTCGTTCTTTTAAACGTTTTCAAAGTTTAAAAAATAAGACTGTGTTTTTATAATAGCTATAGGTTTACTAATAAATATTTTATTATGTTTTAACAATTGAAAGACGGAATGGGTTTTTTTCTATTTAATTTTCACAACTCAATACAAAAGCACTTAAGTTTTAAATATAATACGGGATTTGCTGAGGGCAACGAAAATACATCACTAGTAAAGAAGGGAAGAATAAAAATAAACAGTTACAGGAAAGCAAGTATAAAAAGGGTGCGTAAGGATTTGAGATGTAATAATATATTTTCATTGGTTGACTGGGAATAGGAACGAGCTTTTGAAAGTTTTCTAGATATGAAAAGTAATATTAATATAAATATGATTTAAATAAAATTTGAATATTTTTGTAATATTTTGCTTATTATTTTATATACTTGTACAATAAAATATTTATTTTCATAACTCTTATAATTTATATTAGTTATGCTATTTAAATAGCATCTGTTTTCTTTTCACTCTCAGATTGCAGCACGTCTATGGTGTAGACTGTAGATCGATGTTGATCTACTCTTCACCAATCGTACCTAATAATGTATACAGGCACGACTTGCGTTTAGCTCTATCAATATTTTTCCAATGCACGATGGGACTTGGGATGTTTATGAAATCGGACTATAATGTTGTATCGGTTTTCATTTATTCTCGATTTTTTTTTCGATTATATTGCAGTTCAAGTATTAAGTCAAACCTATAACATACTAAAATAAAAATATTATTACGTCCTAAAGTATTTGATGCTTATACATCATAATATGTAGGTATAGGTTATAAGTATATATACAACGATTTACGTATCATTATCGTGTTGGTATTATAATTTATTACAAGAGATTTACTGGTAAACGCGTATATATTATTATCATAACAGCACGGCGGCTGCGTCGTTAAAAAGAATGAAAACGCGTATCATATACAGTCGTTTTAATAACAAGCGGCGTCGACGTCATTCGTATTATATGTAAAGCTCTCGAAACGAAAATGCGTTGTCGCCCCCGACGTTCACCGAAAGGCGGAGAAAACGCGGTTTAATAACGTCAGCTTATATTTAGAGAAAGAGACCCCCTCCCCGTGCAATAGTCGGCTGTCATTATTGTTATTATTATTTCACCCTCCGCGCGACGCGCAATAAAGACATTGAATATATAAATCAAATTATAATAAACGCGCAGTCACACACACATACACACACATTTGAGGCCGTGTACACCCAAAATATTATGACGCGTGTGTGTATTATGAAACGGCTACAATGCCTGTATAATAATATGGAGCTACTTGAGTAGTATAGATACATACGATGCGGTACGAAAGCGTTATAATAATTTTGAAAAAAGATGAGGCGGTGGTGATGTAAATCTCTCCCGGCGTTGAGAATTTGCGAACAGCGGACCACCCGTGGACGTGTGCGTATCCGTATACATAAGATACCCACTCATATTATTTTATAGGTATATATATTACACTGTATTATAAAATAATAATAAATACGCCGTATTATAATATATTATAGGTTTGATTATGAACAACGGATAAAATAAATTTTCATGCTGCGCGCGTTCGAAAAACGTTAAGTTAGGATCCGTGATATCGGTGTACAACATAACATTACGGTTAGGTGATTAGTCTATTGCTACAGAATACTTGACATCCTACGATGTATGTATAATTAATAGTATTATTTATTTGTCTTATCGGTTTTCGAATTTTTAAACAATAATTTTATTAGGGATCTAAAACTCCCTCGTAACATTTAACTTGATTCGTGGGAGTATGGGACAGTGTACTTTGCTTATTTCTTGTTGACAGGCATCTGGATATATATATTATGTTAAAATGTAAATATTATATAAAGCCCGAAAGTAAACATTTTCGATTTGATAGTTTTAATTGATTTTGCCTAGTAGAGTCGAAAAATCTTTCTTAATCGGAAACGAAAGAAATGGTGCATTTAACGTATAAAAATTAAGATTATAAAGGTATGCAAAGAATCAACAACCCATTTTGTATACAATCTGCTCGTTTTATATTAGACGTTTTGAGCAGTATTCAATTAAAACGAATGTATAAGGGTGAATGAAATCTTTATTATCTGTATCTATAAAGGTTATACTTATATGTATATTTTATTTTACCAGTGGCAAAGGTCGAGGGATTTAAACGAAATTGTAGTAATAGATTCGTATTAGTATAGTGACGAATGTATGGCGTAACGTTTCGAGTTTAATCTGGAAGGTTGGTGTCAAAATCTCTACACCAGGGTCGACGCGAGGTCGTTGATTATTTCTACGCGTATATAACAATCAGTGAAGTCGTATCTACACACTTAAAATATCATTGAGAAGTGGACGTTGGACCATTGGACAGTGTGTATATTATTATATAGGTTTCGAAAATAGAAAAAGACACAGAAAAAAAGGACTACGGTCAACACCCCAGAGACGCGATAACAGTTTTAACCCCTACGCACCGGATAACATCGGCCCTTTTGTTAAAAATGACCTCTTTTAATCAAAGCCCCTTCCGATTTCATTTTACCCATTACATCCACAATAACGTATATAAACAGTCACACCAAATAAGAAACATCTATGTATAGAAACTAAAAAAAAAAAAAAAAAAAAAAAAAAAAAACGTAACAATAATTGATTTGTTTCCAAAAATACAATATATTATTTTCAATATTCTTTCTACCATTAAGTATTAAAATATTTATTATATTATTATCATATTGGAGATATTCTTGAATTATAAATTTTTAATAAAAAAAATTTCGAAGCTCGTTTAATTTAAATAAGCTCATACTTAATCAAATTAATTATATTAAATTTACACTTTTATTCTATAAGATTTTAAATTATTATTTTAGTTATTAATTCTTTCAATATATTCTAAATATATGAAAAACTATTGATAACCATACAATTTTAATAAAAAGTAATTTAAACTATAATCAAGTAATCGAATCTCAAATCAGAATCATTTGTAGAATAGATGCAATATAATCGCTATCATGTATTACTTTATAAACAGCACGTCATATTCTATGTATATTTTAAATTTTCACCAAACTTTTATGTTAGCTTTCCTACAGTTTTCCTAGTTTATTTGATAAATTTAAATATTTTTTTTTTTTGCCGGTCAAAATGTTTGAAAATGTTATACAAAATTGTTCTTTAGTTTTTCGTTTAACAATTAAAAAATATCGAAAATATAGTCACAATATTTTTTATAAGCGTCCAATGTTAGAACCTTTCACAAAACCTCAAATATTATTTTGTAGTTAGAAATTCACAAAAAAAAATTATTTTTATACATAAAATTTAAAAATGCTGTATAACATTCATAAGATTTGCAGGTTTTTCTACATATAGTAAAAAAAAAAGTTTATTGAAAAGTTACATTGATTTTTACGACTGTTTAAGTTGAACTTTTTACGAAATAACAGGATTCATCCATATAGTAACTATTTCTTGTCAAACGATTTTTGATATTTTATTAAGATATAATGATATACAATAATGATACACCATTAAAGTAAAATTAAACACATTTATTACAGACTACATGCAGTGATCCACTTGATATCTACTGTACAGGCGTACACCAGAAAGGTTCCCACTTGACTTTTTTTTTTGTTAATAATTAATATTAATACTACTTTCATTTTTTATCATTATTTTAAATATATTTATTGAGTTCTATAGCCTCTATAATACAAAATAAAATTAAAAATATAAATATTTTATACATTATGTACTCGTACGATATAATACAGCCGAAAAAGACAAAATGACAAATCACTATAGAACACCTATTTTTTTTTTTAAACTGACACTTCTTATTGGTTGGCCAATAATTTCTTAGTCAATATAAATGATTATGTGAATTTTATTATCTAAATTTAAACATTAATCAATATATGTTTATTTTAATAAGTAATTATAGTAATAATTAGGGCAAGGACTTATGTCCTAAAAAATTATCAAACACGCATTTAAGTGTATTTTAGAAAAAAATACTAACCCATATTATACTAATATATTTAATTTTCTCAAAAATATTTTATTTATTTTAGTTCATTTTATTATTTTATTTTATTAAATTTTCTATGTAATTATAACTTATAACTATATATACAGTGGTCGCCGCTTATTATAATCACGGTTAATGTTATCAATCGTTTATTGTTATCGAAAAGTATAGGTACGGGCCGGATCTATAGTTATATGTGTAAATTATGTCGGTTTTTGTAATCAATACGCCGCATAATATTATCAGTTTGAGTTCATAAAATCAATGTCTCATAATAAAGATATAAATGTTAGTGGTGTACATACATATTATACATATTTATTTATTTACATTTAATTTTTTATTTTTTAAATTTTAAATTTCCAATTTATACCTACATATGTACTTTAATTATAAATAAATAATAATAAATAAAAAAATTATATTTTTATTAACTATGTATTTAACGTAGATTTTATTATTTTTTATAACTTTTTTAACTTTCGTTTAATGTTATCAACCGGATTATGTTATCAGTTATGTCCCGTACCAAAGTGATTACATTAAACGGCGACCACTGTATATATATATATAAAAAAAAACAACAATAATACAGTTAATACAGATCTAAACTAATCTACTCACCAACCATTAAGATAAAAATTAGTTTCCATCGTCTTTATAACAAATTAACAGTTTAATATAATTGTTAACTTTAGACTCATGAAAAATATTTTCTGAAGAGCTTAATTTTCGATTAACAATCAAAATATACACTTACAACTTAGAATATGTTCATATAATAAAATAATATGTCTTTTAAACCCAAAAATGTCAATTACGCAAAAATGTGCACTAAGAACTTTGAGTATTTGATCACAAATGCTGTGAAATGTATCTTGTACTTACTGAACACACGATTAAGTTAACCAGATAAAAAATATAAATATACGAGAGTCCTTGCTCTAGTAATAATTATTAAAACCAATACGATGTATACAGTCAAAGTATAGATATCTTTTACAAGTGTTTATATCGCTTTTTTTACTCTAGCCTCTAGCATCTTCTCAATGTAATAATAATTCACAGAATAGAACAGCAAATAATCTACACTGGAAACATTGGAAAGGAAAACTATTTAAATTTATTAAATTAAATACTTAATATATTATAGACATAATATGGATTAATAATAGATATTAGTATAGTATATTATGTAGATTGTAGATAATAAAATATATACGAGATGAGACAGATAGCCCGTAGTCATTTCACCATGATCGAAAAATTGTGTATTTATTCAAATAACTTTAAATTCACTTCATATAATTTTATATTATATTTGTATTGATATTGTTGGATTTACTCATTTATTTTATTTTACCTTAAAACCTATACTCATTGCTCATGGCTCATCGACAAAGATCACAATTATAATTGTTGCAATAACGTTTTAATTAGATTCAACTCGCAGTAGATTAGTAAGTCAGAAGGTAACATAATAAAACCTCAAGTAATGTTGACTTGTGGTCGTGGAATACTTGTGTGTAATGGTTTTACATATGATGTATTATGATGTTAATTTTAACTATACAATACAGTTTTAGTATTGCCGTATACGAACTTTTTGCAAAGGCTAGCAAAGCGTGAATTCATACTATGATAAATTATTATATCGTCATAAAAAATATTAATGAGCATTGTCGCGATTTGGGAGCGTCAAAAATTGAAGCAGATATTTCAATAACCAATGTAAAAAGAAAAGTTACTAAAATTATGGAGTCTGTCTACTGTAATTAACATGTGTATTGTCATTTTTTTTTTTAGGATAGGGGCAGTGAATTTCATTTGGCATAGGAGCGGCAAATTGTTAAATCCACCCCTGGAAATTACATTGGTGTATAAGGCTTAAATAATATAGCTAGTATACTATAATGTTTATTTTTAAATATTGAGATATACGTTATGTGATTTACAAAATAGTTTTTTACTCGGCCTGAGAGATGATTATGTGGTCCAATATCTTGTATATAAAAGCGATTACAATAGCAAATCATCTTAACGTGCTCTGTTCTCTGCAACAACAGTATTGATATATTAAATGAATAAAAACGTAACGGGCTATTGCTATTCTATAAAATGTGTTGTAAACTTTTGAAATTTTTTTATTGATCTCTAAGAAAAAAACTCAACTTAGATGGCCATTAGTTATAGTTATGTTATTTACAAATAAAATATATAGAATACATTAAGACAATAGACATTTTTTTTTAATTGCGTTGAAAAATTTAGTTCATTTAAAAAAATTATATTATTTTCGCACTGTCCTTGGTTTCTGTCCCCAGTGTTGTATCAAACACTTCTTCTATTTTAAACCTATATTAGTTTTGCTCGTATTTTATGCATTCGGTTGCAATGTGTTTCACTGTTAGTATTACACCTCAAACTTCACAAGTAGGAACTCCTTCCTTTTCCATTAATTCATTGGTTTGTCGTTCGTTTAACCGCATTTAATTTTGAAATTTAATTCTATTTATAGTAATATTTTTGTAGTTTTATGATGACATTAAATACGCATAGCAAGCAAACATCGAATATAAACATAGATCTATACTAGTGTATCTATATAGACTATAATAGGTACTATAATTGTAACGTTTTTATATATCGCGTAGTATTATAAACCAATGTAAAATTTTGCGTTCAGCCGTTTCGAAGCATCGAAGGTAAGACGAAATTCTGGAAAAATATCATCGTTTGGTGTCTTAAACTGAAAGCATGTGCGTGCACACAATGCGTTAACGACATTACAAACCATCATATTCACGCGCATAAAATAGGCGGCATAACAAACACACAACGACTTGACGTGTAAACTCGGTTCGTTGTACAGCATATTATGAATATGCGTCGTATCGCCGTCGGGGCGCAGGAAAATCGTCGCGAAGGCGTGGACTCGTGTCGGAAGCTGGAGGCGTGTATAAAAAAATGGTGTTTTCGCGACCTATCGGCGGGTGGCTCGAACCGCCGCCGGGGCATCTCGGGGCTTAGGGTTAGGGGTGGGCGGCGGGTGGGGATGGGTTAGCGCTATGGAGTAGGTCTATACGTATCGCGAGATGCGTGGAGAAAAATCGCGGAAAACCGTTTATGCGGATCAGTCGCGCCGTTATATGTGAGTATAATATATTATGATACTGCTGCAATCATCGCACCTAGTGCGCATTGCTGTTACGACAACGGTCGCGTGATGTCGTTGCCAGTGTACACGCGCTCCTCTCGCCGCCGACCGTTCGACATGTAATAATGCGTAGCTGTAACAATACCGTTTTACGCGATATATTTTGTACTGTGATAATACGTGTTGCATGTGCAACGTAAATATACTTTTTATATAATAATTATGTATCGTATTAATTAATCATATATATATATATATGTATAAATATATACGTATACATTGATTACGGCTCAAAGTAGTTTATGAAATATATCGTGATTACCGCCGCCGTCGTATAAACGATCACTCGCGTTCGTCCGTGCAATAATATATATATATATATATTGGATTACATTTAGATACGTCGGCCGAGCAGATGATGTCTACTGCAACGACGTGAATATCGTGTGATCTTACACGGCAGTCTGCGCGTACATAGGTATAGATGTGGCAACTGTCGGCTTGCGATCGGAATGATCTCAGGAGACACTTGCAGATGGCCACCGCCCTCAACCGGGCTAAACCGTTCGGACATTCGGCTCAACTTTTCTACAATGGTTTATATAATATTATACAATATATATTCACATAGATATTATGCGATGTAATACGCGGATAAGTAAATTCATTATTATACAGGGGTCCACACAATGTTAGACCTATTTCTATTTGTTTTCTGTTATAAATGTTCGCAGAAAATGAATTACGTCCCATGATATCTTTTTCATACGAATTGCAACTCGATATTATTTAACAACTATATGTGAACTGCGTCCGATGTCGACGTCGATACTTCATTTAATAATTTTTTATGAATTAATTTTGATGGGTTATCGTAGAGATCGTCTATTGGCTTGAGTTTTAAATTATGTCTTAATTTTTGTCTATTTCATATTTCAACAGAATAATTTGCATGATTATACTCATTAGCATGTTCAATATTTATTTTTTTTATTATTTAATTTAATATATATATATATATAACTTGCATGATTTTGCAATAGGTACATCCAACGCTGTGTATAATTTTTTAATAATTTTAAAAAACAGAATAGCACACGATAGTTAACGACACATAATCGAAACACATATACTAACCTCCGTATACGTTTATTTTATGAGTTTCAAAGTATTATTTGATAATTAACAGTCATAATACTCATATCCATTAATGACATAGATAATAGTTTACGATTATACAAATATCAGATAATTGGGATGCAATTATAATTGTATAGAAAAACCGGGACAAAATTCGTATGCGGTCTAAATGCGTGACCAGCTGATTTGCCCGATTTGACTTACAACAAGTAGTCTGCACCACCTAATAAAATATTATGTTATCTTCAAATATATTGCATCATAATATAGTAAAATAATAAAGAAAAATTATTGCATCATCCATTATTCTTCTTGGTTCTTATAACAGTGGAGCTCCAACCTGTCTTCTTTATTATACTATTGTTCGGTTGGTTTAACCACTCACTAATGTAGTTTTTTAAAGACGACTTTATAGTTTTACCTATATGATTGAGTTTATTTCAACTTCAAAATGTCATTATTAGTCACATGAATTGTACTAATTCTATCATATCTATCCATAGAAAAAGATCGTTTTTTTCACAATAACATCTCTGTTTATCCGATCTGGTTACTTTTATAAACACATTATATAATATAGATTCCGATAAATGAATAGGAAAACGTACTGAAAGATAAAAAAAATCAATAGGGTCACATATTGAACCAATACCTTAAAAATTAAAATATAAAATAGTATGATCAGTGACGCGAATGCTGTGATATTTTAAGGTAAATTGATAATTATAAAATAATACCTATATAACTATACAGAGTAAAAATATTAATATTTTTTTTTTTAATATTTTTTTGCTATTGGTTTCAAATCATTTAATATTTAAAGAATATTTTCAATAATAAATTATAACGCTTATACTGTTAAAAGGAATTATCCAGTATTTGAATATGTGATGTAAAATGGAATATATATTCAGTAGGTATGCCTCATCCTTTATTTTTTGGTGAGTAAGTAATGGTATTCTTATAATTAGTAGGGTGATAACTTATAACTAACTAATGAGTAAAGAGGATAAACACTAGTTTCAGATAATTTTTAAGTTGACCACGCCACTGAACATACTATTTGGGATATGCATGATATCATCATACTATTTTGCAACAGTAGCATGTTATTTATACACATAAATTAAATTAATATACATCAGCCTGATAATTATTGTTTAATGTTTATGTTACGTATTTTATAATAATAAAGTATAAAAGTTATTTTAGTTATTTTTACCATACGTTAAAAATGATAAGCATTTTTTTAACGTAATGTACGTATACCGTTATAAAAATAAAGATTATAAGAGTTAAGAAAGTAACATGATGAATAATAAAATAAATTCTTTTTTTGATAATAGTTATGCATTATACTTTGTCTCTAAACTATTATAATGCATGTGTGCTAATATAGATGTAACATATGATGCAGCGGTATACGCAATCATAGAAGTTTAAATACATTAAGAGGATGCCACACACCTGTTATTAATTGGTGTAGTGTTTTCTAAGTTTTATATTGTCATTTTAACGTAGGTAAATCAGTTTTTTTTTTTTGTACCTTTTGATTATTAGCTACATGAATATATATGATTTTATTCATACCTGTCCGAATCCACGGACAGCCTACTTCAAAAATACCGCGTTTCTCTATACTTTAAATCAATTAATATTATTAAAAATAGTTCAACAAGTTTTATTTATTCAAAATATATCCTAAAATATTATATACATATATTATTCTGGGTAAAATTCATAACATTTATTTCATACTATTAAATTAATTTTTGATGTATAAATGTGAAACACAGCCAAAAATATTTATTTATTTTTTTTGATTTATTGAAATAAGTCAGAGAAATGATAAAATCATATTTTAATTGTTCACTATGGTCTATGATCATTTATATAAGTCTAAACCTATGTATAAAACAAATAAACAAAACATATATACAATAAACGCACATGTATTTTAATCTTAACTTGATCTGAAAATTGCGATTAACTGGGTAATAGCTAGATATTTTTGCAAATATTTTAGCAACGTATTTTATAGGTTTCATATTTAGTTTATACCAAATTCTCCAACTTGTTGAGTTAAAAATATAATATTAAAATATTAAGAGTTGGTTGATATCTTCTATACTAATTATTCACTAATATTCAAACGTTATACAGAGTGATAAAGATTTGCAATATTTGATTTTTATAAAAATATTTGTTAACTACGAAGTAGGTAAATGTCATATATACGAGTACAATTTAGTATAAAGTTATATTTTTAATATGCAATATGAATTAATTAAATACGGCGTGTACTTGCGTTGATGATTATATAATAGATATTGCCTATTATACTGTTTATCAATATTTTTTTATAGATTATGTTTGATCCATATTTATCTGTTCTTTATTTCTAATTATTATTTTAAAGGTAATCTAAAGATGATGGCGATGTTGGACCCAATCGATAACCCGTTAAATTGTTTAACGTTTAGTTACCTATGTCTTACTTGATTTAAATATTTCCAATTTGTTTATTATAATGAGTATTTACGATTGAATTAATTAAAATATGTTTAAACAAATATTACGTATTATAAAAAAGTAAAAATAAATATAATTTTTTATCAAAACATTTTAAATACTTTCCAATTATTTGTCTATAGTACCTATCTACAATTTTATTTAAATATACATAATAATAAGGCTGATATCAAAATCCCTATTTAAATATATTTTTTAGTTACTATTTTATTATTTAGAATAAAATTAACAAAATATTGATAAATATCTACTTAAATTACTGTAACATTAACATAATTATATATAAGTTATACACTTATTATTTTAACTTAACACATTCTTTTTAGTATGATGGCTTTATCCTGCAATACATACGTAGTTAATGATATTTTTTTAATTTAAGCGGTTTTATGATCTAAGTCCACAAGGCACAGCGGGCTAATGGTTTACAATGTAAAAAATTCAAAGTTCTCTTAATATTGTTCAGTATCTTACTGTGGTTATTATTAAAATTTAAATAGATTTCAGCGATATATCTTATACAAAAGTATAAATTCTTGTCTTTTAATGTAAATACGAGTATATAATATTAAAAATGGATCACTTGTCGCATGATTATTCTTTTATTGTTTTAATTTATTTTTATTATCTGATAGAAAAGTTCATTAGTTCAAACCAACTTGGGTTTCCTAAGCAAGTTACCATAAGTTAAATGCATTTTAAATGAGATTGGTAAATGGTATTTTAATTAACTACAATGTATATTCAAAGTTATCAATCAACGGTTTTCCTATTCACATATTACGTGGTCATAAACACAAAATAATAATTAAAAAAAAAATATAATATTATCTAGAGATTAACACCCAGGTTACTTTGATCAAAGTAGTTGATTTTAATTTGTACTGTTTGAACTATGTTAGGTTAATGCATTTAAAAAAAGTATGTTTGAACTAATGTTTAGAATTTGAATTTTTAATAATCTAATATATGTTTATCGTCTATAATAATTAGATTTTATTCTTTTTAATCACCTACTTAAACGCAATAAATCACGTTGTTTAACTACTTACACATAACATATAGGTATTAGTGGATAAATAAAAGTTCAAATGAATTTTTAATTTAGACATTCCCCCTCCCCCCAAAAAAAAAAAAAATTATGAATGAAAGGACTCGTGTTTATTTTTGTTAAATAGGATTACCCAGGATTTGGGACCTCCTGTAGCTCTGCGTTGCTTATCATACATATTATATTTATAATGCCTACTATTAACCCTTCAATATATTTAAAAAGATTTCAGAGCAATATTTGTTTTCTTCCTCAGATTTAATCGTTGCATAGACAAAACGCATTTAGGTAAAATATTTTTTTGCGATTTATTACTTATTAGTAATCTTAAAGTAAGACATACATCGAAAATATCATAGGGAATAATATTTTTATGTATTTGACATAGCCGTTTTATATTTTAATATTATTTAACTTGATTTAATATTCAACTTGATGTGGCGGATGCGCTTTGTCTATGTTGCGCATGGTCCAGAGAAGGAAAACAATTGTTGTGTTCTGACATCCGCTCAACACAATAAACGTATAAAAACATTACGACGTATGTCTTTCAATTGTAAGTCAATTCAATGATAATCTGATGGTATATTATATTATGCTATGTTATGTGGTTTGTAACTGTCTAATTTCCGTATATTATATTATGTCTTAAAAGTGTTGGCGTGTTCATTTACAGATCCATACGAGGTGGTCAACGCGGCTAGCAGTCGACTTGTAGCCCAAGCAGCCGCGGGTTCGGGGCAAATACAATTGTGGCAGTTCCTGTTGGAGTTGCTGGCCGATTCCAACAACGTCGGGTGCATTTGCTGGGACGGTCCCGGTGGCGAATTCAAGCTGATTGACCCGGACGAGGTGGCCAGACGTTGGGGCGAACGCAAGTCGAAGCCTAATATGAACTACGATAAGCTCAGCAGAGCTCTTAGGTAGTATTTATACAAAATAAACATTATTCAGGAGCATAGCCAGGATTTTGCTTTGTGGTTAGGGGGGAGGGGGAGTAGAATAATTCATTATGTATGGTAAATTAATTAAATAAAGTACCTCTCATAAGTTTTATTTTCTGATACTTTGAGAAAATTTTAGACTTTTGCAGCAATCGTCATATAAATTACAATGCATATGCGATCAAGTCTTTGTCTTACGGTATTACGTTTACTGAACACCGCAAAAAGCATTTCAAAATTTCCCTCTGGCGGCTATACACCGCTGTTGTAAAATATAATATTATAAAACATTAAAAATATAAATATAGTTAATATAGTTAACTATTAATATAGTTAACTATTAATATAGTTTGGCTGAAACCTATAATTTTAGGTTATTATACAACCGATTTCTACTGTACGCGTGTACCTTTATTGGTACTTTTTCTTATTAATTAGGAAAATGAATCGATGATAATTTTCTTTTTATCGATGATTATTTGAATATTTAATCTCATTTGAATCAATTCTGTGCAATACATTTGTTATATATTTAATTTACGTGGTGTTGTAATTATTGTTGCGTTGCCGCAGGTACTACTACGACAAGAACATCATGACCAAAGTTCACGGTAAACGGTACGCGTACAAGTTCGACTTCCATGGACTGATGACTGCGTGCCATCAAAGCCAGCCGCAGATGCCAACAGCACAGACGTCTGGTCTTCAAGCAGCCGCTGGCCCATCATCTGTCGCCGTGCCGTCTACACCGTCGCCGTCCGACTTTGCCAACGGCCTATACAGCCAACAGCACGCTTCCGCTTCTGGTCCGTCGACCGCTATATTTCCGGCCGGGCCTTCTTACTGGACCACGTCCGCCGCGGGGTTGTCCACGCTATACCAACATCCGGCCGGGCCGCGGTATCCACCATAATCCACTACATCATAGTATATAATATAATATAATAATCTATACTAGAGATGGGTTCTCAAACTAGTTAAACACTCGAATACCACAAACTTCGATAAATTTGTAAACAGTACTTAATGAATTATTACTCAAAATCGAATACTCCAAACTCGAATATTTTTGAAAAATTCGATGAAAATAAAGTTCAATATCGATACTATTATAAATAGCATTTATATATTTTATGATATACAAATAACCGTATTTATGAAATACTATTTTTTTGGATGGGCTTTATCAGTTTTCATAATTTTATACTAGTTTTGTTATCTGATCAAAGTTCGAGAATTCAAAATGTTCGAAAAGTTCGATAAAAAGGAGATTGAATTCGATTTTGGACTATTTGAGAAAAAACGAAGTTCAAATTGATGAAAATTTAAGTTCGACCTATTCCTATAACATACACAAATGCTGTATACCCGCGCGCTGCAGTTATATCATACATTATTATGTTGAACAAACATTATCACAATATTATATAATTATTACCTATAACATATTTCTTATCATTTTGTTTCGTAAAATGTATCGAAAAAACGTTACGTAAACACAATATTGTTTATTTTTTGTTCGTTTTTAAGCATGAAAACAAACCTTAATATTAATAGTGCTAGTAATATATATAATCGGTATCACCTTTCGCAAGTATACTTCACGCCACTTATGTCACTACCTACCGTACAGTATCCGTGCTTACCTACTATTAAACGAGGGCGAACACACAGTTTTTCCTCTTCAGTATTATGTCACTTTTATTAAAACATAAGTAAACAAAAAATTATACTTCAACAAATATGTACAATAATAATCATTCAAAAATTATGACTTTTAAATCTTCATAGAGTAGTGTATTGTTGTAAAAAGATAATTTTAAATAATACAATAACCTAACCTACGTAGGGCTTTAAATAATAACTCTAATCTTTATATTTGATAAAAGGATCAATGATTCTCAATTCAAACTAATATAAAAAATAATTGAGTAAAATTAAATATTCTAAACGTGAAATTTAGTATATTATGTACTTTAGTAATATCTATATAACATAATTTGCAGATAATGACATCTACTTAAGAGGTTTACATTTTTTTATGTTAATTTACGTCGATAATACACTCAAGACTCTAATACCTTAATAATTATTAATGGTTTTTATATTTTTTAGTAAAATTATTTCATTAAATTCTTTTCAAAATTATTGTAGGTGTATAATACGATTAAATTGTATAAAATATAGTTAATTTGTATTTACAATTTTAATATCGAAATAAGGAATAAATTATTACTTAAAGTGGTTTTCTCATACATTCATAGTGCCTTTGGTTATACGAATAGTATCTTATGAGCTAGGTTGACACACAATACTAAAATAATTTTGACTGTTTACAGCATTAAATATATATATATATATACAGTCTGAAGTAAGACATTAATAATAAATATTATTTTACAATGACAGGTTATTTAAAAAGTTCAAATTATCAAATTTTTAAATAAAGGTTTAACTGCCGTTCAAAAAATTGAAAGTTCATTATTATAAATAATACTAAACTAAATAGGTAAATTGTGATTTTTTGTTGTACTTGTATGAACAGGATTTTTAATTACATGATACAAGATTGGTTATAACTTATAATATGGTCTCATTAGCGGTTATAACAATCATTATTACGCATAAATTCCTTTTGAACTATATATCGTATATGATAGATCTGCACATAATTATTGATTATTTTATCGTTAAATCATACTAAGCAAATATCTCTTAGTTAAGAGTTTTACTATCTATTATGTAAAACACTGCAGAGCGCGGTCGATATTAGATTATTAAGTATATTATTATGTATCATACAATAACAAGTTCCTTTAAGTTGACAAAACATATTATATTTATAATGTATACAATAATATAAAGTGTAAATATATAAATATTGTTGTGTTATTTTTTAATCATGTTTTGAATATTTTATTCTCATGAACAATTCTTAACTAATTTAACATACGAGTAGTATTGATTACGTGTATTTGATACTTCAAAATCAAAAGTCAACATTATAAATTAATTAGGTTAATATAAAAAAAAAATATTTTAACAGTTGATAACTGAATAACGTAATAAGACTTGTTTTTCTAATTTATTCGAACTTATTATACATTCATTAAATTAATTTACAATAAGCATATGTATCATTATTAGTAATAGTAATAATAGCGGTACATTAATAAAAATCAACCAGTTGTAAAATATTTCTTTAATCGCGCTTAGAAATGATTTTCGTGTGTGATAATAATATATTTGTTTATAAATATTGTATCAAAACACTCTAAACAAAGCGACACAGATTTTAGTCAATAAAAAACAAGCATAATATCCATAGGCGCAACTAGACCAATACTTTTGAGGGTGCACAAATAGTGAAGAGCTCACAGAGCCGTGAGGGCAAAGCCCCCACACCCCCACATCATTACTCCCATTACCGTTCACATTACACAAATAAAAAAAGTAACAGCTATAATATAAATATAGTATAATATCATTATAATTGTTGTTCCACGAATTACGAATAACTTCGTTTATGAGACCCGTATAAAAACGTTATAAGTCAAAACTTATTGTTTATTAGTACATTATAAAATAAGACTATATTATATAGTGTCGGTATAAAATATATATGTATACACTATACATTATGTATAGCAGGGAACATAATAGCAAATAGGAAACTATTTTTCTCAATAATATACATTATGATACCTTCAATAATTTTTAGAAAATGGATTTTATTTTTCGAGGGTGCATATTCCAAACTTGGGGGTGCACAAGTCCCCTGTGCACCCCCCTAGTTGCGCCAATGATAATATCAAACCGTTTTCATCATATGCTTGTATCACCATTTTGTCCATCATATTATTTTCTTCGTTTGCCTACTTGAGTAATAATAATAATATAAAAATATTTTCTAGGTATTCAATATGTGATTTAAGATAAATCCGTTGCTTAGTATTTGTTGATAATATCAAACGATGGAGCAGTATGATTGGTTCTGAACCATTACCAGAACCTGAGTGTGATAAGTACGAATATGAGCGTAGAATATATATACCTTCATATAGATTATTGACTAATTTTTATCGACGCGACTGATATTTTATGTGAAGTCTGCAATGAAACTATTTTTAATTTTCAACTGGTATTACCAATAAATGCCATCGGCAGCTCCTGTATTATAGACTTTTGACTCCTTTCCACCTTTAAAGTTGCGCCGACTGGACAATGTTATACATCACTTCTAAAATTTCAGGAACATTTCACATATAAAAACCACCGATCCAAGCCATTACCAAAGATATTATTTATTTTTATTTATTTATTTGTTTGTGGGAACTATTTAAAATAGAAACATTGATTTTTCATTGAAACCTAATGATTGCCATACTAATGATTCGACACGATTACAATGTAACAATATTAGATGAAATAATAAAAAATAAAGAAAACAGATACAATTACGACCAAGTACTGATAATGTAAACCAGATAATAATGTGAATATCATATAACAAATAGCCGATGTGCAAGGTGAAATATTTTGGAAGATTATGTTTTGGAGAATGAATCAGAGCAGATTAGGCAGAATGGTATACAGGAAATTAATTGCATAATGAAGCTGAATATGACTTACTAGAAATAATTCAAATTGTTGTTACCGGTATCTCACGGATGATACGTTTGCCCATTACGCTGTTGTTAATGTGTGACGCGGATACATCTGTGAGCATGCATACTTCGGATGGGGCGCCAGTGGTGGTTGTGATCTTCGTATGTAACTACGCTTTCTGTGCGGAGGTGCTGATATTTTATATGGTGACACCTGCTACTGTTGGATGTGCCGCCTGGCTCAGCGCGACCTGACAATGTGAGGTTTGGTACTATCCAGCAGGAATAATTGCTTTGCAATTGGCCTCACGGTTGTACAGTACCTGTATGACCATACTGGTGTATCTGTTGTCCTGTGGCGAAAATCAGGCTTGAATTTGGTTTCACTATTCTTTGAGTTCAAAAAGGAATTGGGACTCACTCCGAAGACTTATTCGTTGCACAGGACAACAGAAAAAGAAAGGAACGCTTACAGCGATGGTGTATAACGACACATTATGACGGAGAAACCCTCAACCGTGGGCTTCTATAACCTCAGCGGCAATAGTGTGATTAATGTGCGAATAAATTTTTATACGTTGATTTAATAAGTAACTATTTTCAGGATAAGCTGAAATAGTTCAATTTACACCAGATCATTTGAACAATACGTAACC
>NW_020271268.1:0-10793 GCF_002803265.2 Melanaphis sacchari | reverse complement strand
GCTGTTAGAACAACACTTATTAAAAAAAATGCACTTGGCATCGATTCAAATGTATGGTTGTATATAAAATTGTATAATGGTAAAAATCCACCTTTTACGGAATTTTCCATAAGAAATTTCACTGCATTCATAGTACCTGGAATAATGTAAAAATTAAAAATCGGTGTTAAAGTCAAAATATTGTTAACTCTAAACACGTCTTATCAATTCCAGATAATCACCCAGTTCATCGGATCCAACACATTTTGAAGCTATAGAACTTGTTAATACCATAGCTGCACCTCGGAAGATTTCTAATGGTGGCACTGTAAAATTTGAAAATAGTATTTTATTATTTAAACAAGTCATTAGTTATTACACCGTTATAGTAATAGTTACCTAAAAAACAGTTGCCATGATTCAGAAACTAAAAAGAAGGCGACTGCAGCTAAAAAATCAAATACAGAAGCAATTGTAGCAATTAACGCATCGTTCATTCGAAACTTGTAGCTTAAAATACCTAATGAAAATAATGTACCTAGAAAAACAATACATTTTTTAAAATAAGACGATAATTAATGTGTAACCTTAAAAAAAAAAAAATTAAATAATGAAGCAAAGACAATGATGATAATTAAATACTTGATAATTAAAGATAGAAATTTTTTAATTTTTATAGATAATAATTATTAGTAAGTATTGAATAGAAATATCAACAATAAAAAGACGATTTTTATACAAATTGAATAATATGTTTTCGTTATTATATTATAGTTTTATGGTAGTTATTAGATTTACAGTTATTAATTATCTAAATATTATTTATTTTACTGGATCTTACCTGTTAATATAACAGACAGCTGGTAAGTATTAAAAATACTGAAGTCTACTTCATTCCATTGAAATTTATACCTCAAATATAGATATAATACTGACATTTCTCCTATAAATATAATTAATTTGTATAGGTAGTTAAATTTATTTACATAAGTCACTTATATTTTCAAAATTTATTAAAACAAGTTTTGCATAACCAAGTTTAAAATTTGTGAACATTCGATGTATTTTTAGTCAAAAAATAAAAACACAATCGATTTATTAAGTAATGGTTTTGTGAAAAAATTCCATTTTTTTTTTATCCAATATTTTAAAAAGTATTAGAAATGGTTAACTGCGTAGTTAAAAAAAAAAAATAACTTTTTAGTAAATTACCTATTTTCATGATATAATTAATAGGTAAAAATTATAAATATAATTTCAAATTATAAGTATTTTTATGTAATCTATGTTAGTGAGAAATGAGAATGTATAAGATAACAAAATAATAATATTAATTATTATAATAGCAAATTCTAGTTTGTGCCTCTAGACTCTAGAGTCTAGACTATTTCACCGATGATGGTTCATACCAAAATTTAAAATATTTTGATTATAGTATTATATTAAATAAATGTTCAGTTTCAATATGATCTACTTAATTATACAAGAAACCTTTTACTACATTTTCAAGCTTAAACTATATGCATTAATCATTTTATACATTTTTAACTACAAAAAAAAAAAAAAAATCCCCATTTTCATGATTTTATAAAATTTTGAATTTCCAATGTTTGTAAATAAATATCACGTTTTGGTACCTTTCATAGTTTTTGATACGTATAAAAAAAGTTAGTGTTGGCCAACGATAAATTTTCAATTATAATATTAGTTTTTATTTTTCCGATATCGTAATGCAATTTCAAAAAATATTGATATCGATGTGGATTTGGGTATATTAATAATAATATGAAAATCAATCACTAATTATTATGATATGTATTAACTTAAAAGTGTGTAAAATTAAAAATCTAAATATAGAAAATGAGGTATGGAAATAATTGAAATATGTATTTTTCAGTATACCTACGAATTTTCTTCTTCAAGCAGTTCTATCAATGTTTCTTTAAACTTAAAATATATCACAATATTCCATAGTTTATTATTTAGTAGATAAAAGTAATAAAAGTGTATATATAAATATAAATCCGCCAATTTTGTTCGTATTCTAATATCATGATATTCTTAGTAATTGTTTTTAGATATCAAAATCGAAATTATTAAGAAAATACTATAAAATCGTTGGCCAACACTAGAAAAAATATAAAGTGCTTTATATAAAATTTTTAAACTTATTCACTAAGCAGAAACAAATAATTCATAGATATTCGTAGATAATTTTTTTTTTAAATTAAACAACGAGTATATTATGCAGATAATGGTAATATTGCTAATAGGTAATATAAATAATTATTTTACGCAAAAGTATTATGTTGTGAAGGTTTGATCCTTAAAAAAATAATCATAAAAAATTGGTCATGTGGCGTTGTGGCAGTCAACATGCTAATTTAGTAAAATAAATTACATTAATAACAATATTATGAAATATACATAGTGATGTAGGCTGACAGACCGTATACGTTCAGAATTGTAATTCGTGTACAATGATTTAATTGACATATCATTGAATTCAAATTAAACACACTCATAGAAGTGACCCACTTAAATCTTACTGACTCAGTGGCGGCTCGTGTATATGTGCACAAGTGCACGTGAACTACCTACCCAAACTCAAGAAAAATTGAAAACATAAATCACAATCATACAACTAAATACATGTAGTGTTATTAAGATTATTTTTCAAAATATAAAAATATAAATTTAGATTATTATGAAAATAATATAATATTTGGATTGGGTTATTTCAACGGCCGAACAGCCGGGCGGTTGTTCGCGACAACGGTATCGGTGTGTATTTACTATTTAGTAATATTAGTATTATAGTGGTGCAGTGTGCAGTGAGCACAAAATCACTATGCACATTTATACTGTGTAAAAATTAAAACAAGTCGATACACGCAACCCGCGTTATAATGAAATAAATTGATGTGCACATTCGTTTCTGTGCAGTGTGCACTGTGCACATAGTACATAGTACATAAGCATAACTGCATAACCAATTAAATTATTTTCAGTGAAGTATTTTCGACGTCGCCGCGTCGTTGCGCGTCGGCATCGGTATTATAGTTTATTTTTACTCTCATTCATCTCATTCATTTATTATATTCCGATTATCATCTGATAATGTTTGTCGATCATTGTTTATTATTGGAAAATCAAAACAACAAACGTGTTTCTGTTTTTTTATCGACGACCAATATTAATGTATAATATTATTCGATATTCGTGTATTTGTTTTCAATTTTTAAAATGAATTCAGTACATCAAGTACTGTGACTCAATTTTTCAACAACAATCTCGTTGGAGAAAAATATGGAAATAAAAAATAAAAATAGGCCTACTTCAGATTTAAATATTAACAAAATAAATGGTAATTGATAAATAACTAAAATTTGTAAACAATTATTTAATACAGTTTATAATATATATAATATTGGTTATAGTTTTTTTGGATGTGCACTACTTCATTAAAAATCCACGAGCCGCCACTGCTTACTGTAAAGTGTAAAGCATAGCAGTACTCATTTAATCACTTTTTTTTTTTTAAAGATAACTCACACATCGTTTTAGCGACTGTGAAAACGATCAAATATTTACCTTTAATCTTTGATGTTTATGAATATAAAATTGTTTATTTATTATAATAAATTATGATAAGTTTATTAAACAAGATAAGCGGAATTAATAAGAGAAAATTCGTAATGTAGTTAAATTTTATAATGATACTATTTTATATCTGCAGCGCCGGCAGAATTATAAATATTTTGATAAAATATACTTGTGATACTTCAATTACCTATAAGTTATAACTAATATATTATTTTTAAAAACTATTGAATAATTTTATACACATCAAGTTACATGAACATGGATAGCATTGTTTTCTTAAAATTTAAATGTTTTGTTACATGAAGTTCTAATTGATGTTTATTACTTTATTAGCTTTATTTTTTCTTAATATTTTGACTGGGGCGATGAGTGGGTTTGTCTTACGAATTTACGATGATTTAAATTTGCTATTTAATTTATTTTTTTTTTAATTATTACCGTTCGAAATAAAAAAAGTACTTCAAATTTTAACATCATAAAAAATGTAAAATTGTATCTAGTTGGAAATTTGTGTAATCAATGATAAAAATGTTCAGTATTTTTTTAAGTAATAGGAATAAAAATTTTTTACAAATATATTAGTATTCGATAATCAATTTTGTTTTGTTTGATGTTGTTGTTCAAAAATAACATTTTTATTCATATATAAAAACATTTAATTGTGCTTAAAAGTTGAAAAGAAATAAAAAACTATTTTTTTTTAAATACGATAAATTTGTTCTTATTGTTTTAGAATCTTATAACCAAATAACTATAAAAATATACGTTATAATTTATAGTAATATACTAATATAGTACCTACCGACGTTAAACGATGTACAACTCACCGTGTAGTGTCGAGCACGTTAGCGGCGCGCACACAATCAAGGTAAGACAGAGGACCAACTTGCCGTGACCATCACGTCGTTTGGTCATCACTAGGTAACAACGGCGGAGAACGTCCAGCGGGTTGACGGCCCGGACGACGTCTTGGGACAACGGCTGTTTGGTACCACTGTCGTGGATGAACACGAAAGTGAGGACGAGCGCGGTCAGGCCCAGGAGGATGGACACCACGTACGCGGCTACGAAACCCATGTTGTTCATTACGAATCCATAAGCGAGCATTCCCAGAATTCCGGTAACAGCTAACGTGCCGCCGACCATACCGTACTTGAACGTCCGCCACTCTTCCGTGGTCGTGTCGGCCACGTACGAGTTGATGCCGTTGAACAGCATCGCCTGGCCACCGGTCAGCGACAGCGCGGCCGCCTGCGCGGTGGCCGTCAGCGCCGGCGACACCGACCACACGACGGTGCAGTACAGCGACAGCGCGTCCGCCAACACCTGGCCGACGATCGGCAGCGCGATTAGCGGCCTACGGCGGCCGTGCCGGTCGCTCCACGTGCCCGCGGTCATGACCAGCGCTATGGGCACCAGATTTTGGACGAGCGACTTCCAGCCGATGATAGGCGCCACCACGTGCTGCGCCGCCGT
Organism: Melanaphis sacchari; assembly: GCF_002803265.2. Taxonomy (NCBI): domain Eukaryota; kingdom Metazoa; phylum Arthropoda; class Insecta; order Hemiptera; family Aphididae; genus Melanaphis; species Melanaphis sacchari. Next base: position 5,732 of record NW_020271268.1, on the reverse strand, counting down.
CTCGTCCGGACACTTCGAGCCCACATGGCTGGTTGTCGCGCCCGTCGGGTCGCACGCCTTGTACAGCAGCAGACTGGTGCTCAGGTTCATTGAGAACACTTTCGTGACGAAGTAGAACAGCACCACCGGTTCCACGGACACGTGCAGGGCCGTCACGCCGTGCACGAACGTCATCGCGTGTAACTGCAATTAGTGCAAGGGCATAACTGCTAATATCGGTTGGTTATTGCCGTTGTTGCTGTTACACTTCACAGCGATTACCTACGCGACTAGTTTTATTGTTCGACGACGGTAGTTTTGATGATGAATATATTATAAAATATATCTTGCACGGTTATCCTGGTTTATCTCGGTGTAAGATAAGAAAACCAATTGAAATTATTTAAGTTTCAATTTTATTGTCAAGTGTCGTTATTCGTATACCATATTTCGATCGAAAATTAGAAGCTTTTTGATTTTCTATAGGTTTACTTATACTGATTGTGCGTACGATAATATTGTACAAATAGTACCTAGTTAATTTCTACTTGAGAATAAAAAACACAATAAATAATCGAGTGATCGTGATTGTAATCACATAATAATAATACTGTCCATTTTTAAATGTGTGAATTATAATATTAATGTATTTATGTATTGTATGATCAATAATCCACAGATTTTTATAATTATTCAAGAAAATATTATTTTAGCCCACCAATGTCATATTATCAAACATTATTGAACTAAGATGAACAATTCTTAAAATCATCACGTGATTCATGATGTTGTTTTGTTTACTTAATAATGCTTCTTAGCTATGACGTACAATTTTATTGTATCATTTAATAATATTATATAATATAATTATTTACAAAACAACTAATTTTAGGTCTATAAACATACCAGTCAGCAGTCTAATAATATCACTAAATCATATATTGATTATACTTATCTATTTCCTCCTTATAAACTGTTTTTTTTAAATATATCTTAATAATATGGGTAAATTTGTATATTGTGTTGTAAAAATGTATGATAATATACTCGTGTTATCTATCAGTTTATTGTATATTAGGTATACATTAAACTTTACACGAGCTTTAGCAATAAACTAATGATAAGTATCCTAATTTTTTAATTTGAGTGATTTGTTTTTTTTTTAACTTATTGATATTTTGTATTTTTAAGTGATTTTAGTTGGAATACATTATATTATATAAAAACTTTAACGTTTGTACTATGCATATATTTTATGTTGTGTTTATTACCTTTTTTTAGTAGGTTTCTTGTATACTGTATACAACTCATAGTTGAATCCTGTTTATAGTATCTGACTATTTTTTTGTTCATGGATTCCTTGTAAATTGTAAATGTATCAGTATCGAGTTTACCAAAATTAATACCTACACTTAACTTGCATTAATATTGGACAATAGTATAATTCCATATTATAGCGTTTTGGAGAAAAAAAGGAGTATCTACTAGCATAGATTAAATATTTAATCTATGCTACTATCTACACCATTCAAGTTCAAACAAAATGGAATAACTTGATTTCGAACTTGCGTGGATCTTGTATTAGTAATATAGCCAACACTTCTATTTCACGGAAGATTGCTTTATGGTTTAAGTGTAGTTGAAGTTGTCACAAGATAAAATACAACGCGTGATGCGTGTCGTCACTATTCGCACTATTTACCAGAAAATGCAAAAATGATGTCAAGTTGTGTCATTTATCATTCAAAATGTTAAGGTCGGGTGTCCTTCAAGTGGACAGTATGTTTAGGATACTAATCATGCCTACTGTCTTATCCTCATATTTTTTATTGATGATGAATTTTGGTGTATAATGGTAATTTTTTGCAAATTATCCATTTTACGAGCAACAATCATCTATCGTTAGACACACTGTGTTGTTTATAGTACATTATATTAGTGTTCCTTCAACTGGCCGGCATACCTTTAGTGCCTAATATGTATACCATATATACCTAAATGGCCTTACTAGTTACTAGTAAGCATAGGCGTAACTAGGTGGGAACTTGGGGGGCTTAAGCCCCCCCAACATAAATTTTAGCCCCCCCCGTCATAATTCCTAGTCCCACACTCCCGCCAATAATAGTAACATTTTTAAACTTAAATTTAAAATATCGTTTTATTTTTTTTAATATCTTGGAAAAATATTAATTTAAACTATATTATTGTATGTAATGATCCTGTGTAAGATGTATCATGTTGTGTAATTTTTACTACACAAATACTCCCTACTAAGAAGTTGTCAATAAACTAAAAATCGTTAAATTCTTTATAACTAAAATAATACTTAATAGTTAATAATATGTTAATATATAAATATTTAACCTCAATACCACTTGGTTTATTATTTGTTTTATAATTAAATATTAATTTACATTCACATTATATGTATAATCAATGAATGTAAGGTGTTTGGGGGGGGGTATGGAGGGCAAAGCCTCTCACTTAATTTACTTATAATAAAAATTAAGTCCCCCCTAACATTAAGGTCTAGTTACGCCTATGCTAATAAGTGGTCATGTGTTCGAATGTCGTATGTTCGAACGTCAAGTGTTCGAAAAAATTGTCTGTTTGAAAGATTTTATCTTCGAATGATCGTACATTTTAATTAATCGTAAACGAAAATAGACAAAAAAAAAAAAAAACAGTAATCGTGTTTTAATTATATTGTAATTAATTTTATCTTTATTGATTTCACGTGGTAAAACATTATAGTTATTATTGATGTTTTTTATGTTTATCATCTATCAGTACGGTTTGATACATCACTCTATAATATTTATTATACTATTAAATTATTTTTTATTTATCAACTGATAATTGTACCATTTTATTATATTTGTCGGATTGTGTTGGCATACTGTTGGTGATGATTTAAATTAAGACGATAACAGCAGCTCTATCTACAGGTTTCTTTTGAAAATTTACAACGAAATTACGAAGAACTGAACTTTATCAGCCGATTCAGCCGCTAGATTACATTGTCCAATATGTTTTTTAAATATACAAATAATGTTTTATTTCACCTAAATATAATTACTTACTGACAATATTATTGAGGGAATAATTTTTATGTAATCATATAGATAAAGATAAAAGATAATTTATTAGTATTTAGTAGAATAATATTATCTTAATGAAAATAAAACATATACTTTAATCATTACCTTAGTATTCTCCTTACTCTATACATTTTTGGTTTTTTAAACTAATATATAAATTTCTTATTAAGAAAACAAATGTAAATATTGTAATTATGTTTTTCAATAAAAAAATCCCTTAGTTTATAACTAAAGTCTATGATTTTAGCTTGATAAAATAAATAATTAACAATTTTATCTCAATATAAAAAAGTATTAAATTTTTTATTAAATATCAGTTCTATTAAAGCAATTAATGCTAAAATTTTACTAGATAGGTAAAAATTTGGATGTCTTAAAAATAATTTAAGTGGTAGTTTTTAATTTATAAGCTATTTAAATTAATATAAATTAATATTTAATTATTTCTAATAAAATTCAAATATAAACAGTTATATAAAAAGTTGATTTTGGATAATATTCTAATAAATATTTTTTTATGGTTTTTAAACTACAGCTAACTTGAAAGTAAACACCATAGTATTTTTTGTTAAAGTATAATTTTTTGCAGTATGTGTATTTAACAATCATGAAATATCTTAATAATTGTTTATGTTTATTATTTATTTAATTACTAAACTTAGTACCTATTGTAGATATATAGCCTGAAAATATTACGTACAATGTTCAATTATCAAAAATTTATGAAATTAAAGTGGTATTCTATTGACAGTCGGAGACTATGGATGATAAACCATATGATAAGCAGGTTATATGTACATTAATGCGTTAAGGTTTAATTTTTACTATTTTTTATGAATTTATTTCTGAGAATATAGAGAAAAAGAACTAATAATAAGAACAACGTAAGTAGATAAAATATTAAAGTATAAATGATAAAATATTTAATAATTATTCAAGAACGAAAAAAAATGTATTTATTCAATGTACATAAGATAGTATATGTTAACATAAATATACCAGGTAATCTTATAAAATGTAGATACCTAATAATTTATACTATGTTAATGTTAAATATTTTAAATTATAGCAATTATTTAAGTTAATAATATAGTAAGTTAATAGGTATGCGTATGATTACATAATGAAATAGTTTATCTCAAAAAACGATTTAGATAATTTGATTCTTACTTATGTAGATAAAAGTTTAAAACCAATTTAATTAGCATCAGTGATCGTGCCAACTATTTTATTTCACGAGTCAAGTATATAGATGATGATTTTAATGTTGATTGACCAAACAACTACCATAATAAAATTGTAAATTGTGAATACAATTACAAAAAAATCGATACCTTTGTAGAATATACTATTGTGCCGCCATTGATCTATGAGCAACATTGCACGGTTCATCAAATAATTTTATGTAATTAAGTAATCTGTATTGGAATAATGTAGTTTTCATTCAATATATTGTTGATTTTTTTTTTTTTTTTGACACTAATATTTAAAATTTATTTGAGTGGTTGTTATAAAATAAACACAGAATAGTTACTATAACGCAATTTTTTTACAATGTCTCTTCATATAGCATCAGGGTATTTGCATGTTAAAGTTCTATATAGTCATGCAGGACATAGTATACAATCAATAAGTTGATCAATAAATTTTAAATTGTGTTTGAATTGATTAAAGTGAAATGTTATTCTGAATGTCTACGGTTACCATTAGTTACCAATACACTTTAGCGACTATCATTTATGATTATGAATGTATTTTGATACAAATTGGGGCTCTATAAATGTTATCTGTACATTTTAACTGTTATGTTATATACAGGACTATTTTTATATAGACGTTATAACATTTATTATTATAAAATGTGTTATAGATGGATTTCAATAGTATAATTATTATAGTCATAATGTACCTATACATGAATAATATGTTTCAACTGTAGACTTTAGACAACATTAATATTATATTAAAATATCATACATTTATACATAATAATTTTACAAACGTATTTTCATTGACCATTTTTAAGTTTTATTTCATTAAATATGATAATTAATTATGTTATGGTCGTTGATAGGTGCGATTTCGGTGTCGTGATTTTTATTTTGAACATGAATGTTTTCAACAGTATTTGTTTTTTGATTTTTGCTTAAATAGTATATCAAACTGAAAAAGTACATCAATATTTTTTTAACTCATTATAATAATAATAATTTTTTTTTTTCGTATGGCGCTTATGTCCGGGAGTAGGCCCGAAGGCCTATAGTTCGGACGCCTATTTGGCAGAATTTCTAGTGGGCACCTATTGGTTTCTGCCATGCCCGGGTTGGGGGCGGCGGCTTCTCTCTTCAGACACCGTGACTGCCTGAAAAGTGATGCCGCCCGTGACCGAGATTCGAACTAGTGTCGGTGCGCGATGCAACCGACGTCTTAGTCTGCTCGGCCACTTCATAAAAAAAAAAAACCTAATAATAGATTAACGCAAATAGAGAAATCATGACTTTTACGGATAATACTTAGGTTATATACTTATAAATTATATTCTATATCATATAACTTACTTGATATTATCTTTAAAATAAAAGCTGAATTAATAGATAAAACAATTTACTTACTAAAAAACGAATATAAGTGGAGCTGTTAGAACAACACTTA
>NW_020271267.1:0-27735 GCF_002803265.2 Melanaphis sacchari | reverse complement strand
CAGTTACGTATTGCTGGTGACTTACCGACTTAACAAATTGAAACATATTGATAGTACCGTTTTATCTTGAAATATGATCATCGATGTTTGTTTTTGTTTTTAAACTTACTATTTTGTATTTTATTTTCTGAATACTATTGATTTTATGTATGTCTGTACTTGTATAAGTTTCAAAACTTCAAAATACAAAATATTTGGTGCTGGAGTAAAAGTATTTTCCGAATGCTGAATGAACGCCTCGCAGGCATTTGTAGTTCTTTCACTTGATATACTGCACGACGCCCACATAAATGGCGGAAAGTTGCGTTCGTCAATATACATATAATAAGATAATCACTAAATTGAGTTACCCGTTCATCCGTAGATTTTATACTCATAAAATCGTTGCAAAGAGATTTCCAACATTTTCTGGTTCAAGTAGTGATATAGACCAAATATCCACCTTAACCATTGTCCAATTTCACTTAAATTATTCTTATACTCAATTAGTTAAGCCTAAATTGAATTTTTCTCCACCATGCTTGAGATAAATGAAAACGACAGCCGTGTAAAATAATAGTAGGCCAAACAGTAATTATAGCATTATGTAAACTTTTCAAAATCTACAACACATACTTTGGATTGAATTTAATTGATAATTTTGATTCACAAATATCAATTAAAGCCTTTAGAGTTTTTCATAAACAATAGATTCTTACTTGGTAAAGAAAAATTAATGGAATATAATGTCCATTATTTACTGTATGAATCGTAAATAATTGGTAAAATATTTGACAGTAAAAGGTCCCATCCATAAATATTTTTCTTGACAACAGATGAACTTAAATTAGTTACCGTTGAAAACGCTGTTATATTATTTTCAAAAATCATTTATTAATAAATTCTTCATTTCTATTTGTAAGTGTTGTTGTGGGACATTATTATTTCCGGAGTTTCTCGCAAATTCATGGGTAATTTTGGTATTGATTTTCTGCTCTATATAAATTTGTCGTATATTTGATATGTCTTCAATTTTGAGATCATTTGTTGATTTTTCAGTAAATATTTTTGTTAATAAGTTAACGGCTTTTCTATTAAATCATCCATAGCTTTTCTTTTAACTTGATTTGATATAATTTGTCGTTGAACGTTTTTAGGAGGGAGATGATTGTGTTCAGTTTCTTCTTTTAATATTGTAGTTTTAACCTCGTCAACAACAATTTAGCGTTACAAGTTTTTGTACACCGCCTTACGTCCATTTTAGTAAGATTTTTACATGAAAATTATAATTTTATAAAGAATAGTTCTTTCCACGTTCACTCAAAATTACTTCCATTATAATATTATACGAATTACTATTGCTATAGACGTAATCGAATTTATCACGTAATCGAATTTATACGAACGACACATACTGATCATTTGGAAAGAAAAATAGCTTGTTAGTAGTTACTTCCATAATATAATATTATTACATTATCTCATTTTTATTAGTGGATATCTCGATTTCGCAATTTATTGCATGTAGATAGATAACGATAGTACCTATGTACTGTTTAAAAAGTCGCGATTTTAAATCGTCCGAAATATAACGCAGAGTACGTTCAAATCGCCTAGTGTGTAATCAGCTTATTTTTCAACTTCAGTATTGCCGGCGCAATTTATGTATAATCTTTTTTGGACCTAAATATCGTCCGGCGCAGTTGATGTATAACCTTTTGAATCCCATAATTTTTTTTTCCTTACCTGCGATTTCTGGCGCAATTGACATATAACCCGGCATGATGCTATTATAATTATCTAATCGTAGTCCAAAGGTCACCGCGGGCGGCGATGCCTCGGAGAAGCGATATAATAAGGTATATCGTATACTATGTGTAGTTATTATATTTACTTTTTTAATTTTTTCTCGAAGAGGATTTGTAAAATCACCGGGACGCGGTGGTTTGATGTGTGAATAAAAAAACTGAATTGATTGGTAGTAAGCTCGACTAATTCTGAAAGAATTGGGGTGGTTTACTTTGAACATGAGAGAAGACAAAAGAAAAACACGTGCGTTCAGTTTGGCTGTTCTCGCTGTTATATCTTTTGCAATGCCGACTGACAAGAACCGCACACAAGCATAGAAAGGTTACGATTGTTTTATATTTGTAAATCATATCGCACGATGGCGAGCACACATTATTATTATTATAGTTTTACAGATAACGATACGATAATACGATAACATTACATATATATATATATATATATATATATATATACATATAAATACATAACACTCGCAAGACTGAAAAATGGCCTTAAGTGAAAATGAATCGACTAATAAAACAACACTTCCACGGATAGAATATAATGATCACTTCACAATAATTAAATTATTAAAACATCAATTGACATATATCAAACGTACGAAGTAAAATGCAAACATTGTGTAACTACTAAATCAAGAACTGCTGATACAAGATCCAAAACCAATTTACGAAACCATTTAAAGGTGAGTACTTTAATATTCATACTAGTTAAAAAGTATTGAATACATATTTTGAAAAACTTAACCAATATATTGTAAAAATATTTTATATTGCAGAATAAACACTGTAATATCCACTCTGTAAAAAAAATGCTTGGCTTGAAAAGAAGTAATATTGGTTTTAATGATGAACTGCTGGATTCTACTGACTTAAATAGTTCTAAAATATCAAAGGCTGGAATGTGTAATCAACCTTCACTGTTTTAATTTACGAGCATTAGAAAAAGCATTGTTTCTCAAAGTGAGTACAAAAATTAGAATATTATGAGTTTTTGACGCTTATTCTAAGTGCATTTTTCTAGGTGAATTTGATCAATTGATCCTAAATTTAATTGTAAATGCAACACTTCCATTCAGTCTAGTTGAACAAAATGATTTTAAATTACTTTGCCAAAAAGGATTTCCTAGTCGTACATTGCTTTCACGACCAACCCTAATGTGTAGATTAAATGCAGCATTTGATCATCTTATATATAATTTAATTAAAGGTATGTCTAGTGTTAAATATCTTACAACTACAGCTGATTGTTGGAGCATTTTTAAAAGGTATAGGTATACATTTTTTATTATTAAGATTAATAAATTCTAAAATGTTCTTTTCTAGTATGTATTATAAATTATAATATTATTTTATACAGATCATATATTGGTATTACATGTCACTGGATTGATGAAGAAAACTTAAGTAGTAGGAAATCTGTACTTTTGACAATTAAAAGATTGGATGGTCGTCATACATTTGATGTGCTAGCAGGTGCAATGGAATCGGTTTATTTAAAATTTGAGATTCTAAACAAAATATCTTTTACTACAACTGACAATGGATCTAATTTTGTTAAAAGTTTTAAGTAATTTAATCAGTACGATGGTACTTCTAACATTAAGTTTTAATATAAAACTATATTATATTATTAATATATTGTTTTAATTTATTTTCACGTACATTTTAGAATGTATGGATGTAAACCTATCATTGAGGTTGAAAATGATGTTCAAGATCCAGGCCTTAAGAGGACGCCACACGTAAATCGAAACGTATTTAATGCCCGAGTGAATGCGCTATTAAAGCGTAGTTTACACGATGTTAGTTTACTAGCGACTAGTAAGCTAGTTCACTATCTGATAGTAAAAAAGCATTGTCTAGTTGAGCGTGCTCGTAAACTAGCAAACTATTTTGATACTAAACTAGTTTGCGAGTTAAGTTAAAATATTTCAACTTTACTAGCAAACAAGCATGCTATTTTATCCAATGCGAGTAAAAATAGTATCATGTAATTGGGAAATAGTTGTTTATTTTGAACTAGTAGCTTGTATTTCCCCGGTAGTGTGTGTGAAAACAACAGCAGTGAGTTTGTGAAAACACTAAAAACGATACGTCGATACCGAATATTCATTATTCAGATATTATAATAAGTTTTAATTATTTATTGTTTCTGTTAATTTTCTTGTTGAATATATCATAAACAAATTAATGATGAGTCAAGTGAAGTGGAACAATGATGATATTTTCCAATTTCTCGATGTATACAAACAATATCCAATATTATGGAACATTAAACATAAAGATTATTTAAATAGAAACTTAAAAATCAGTAATTTTGAAAAACTTAAAAATAATTTAAGTAGTATCGGACTTGTTGTGGACAGTGATCAATTGCGTCTTAAAATTAAATCGATTCGTGACGTATACAGACAGGAAATCGCAAAAATCAATAGGAGCAAAAAAAGTGGAGCTGGTACTGATTCTTTATATAAACCAAAACTTATTTGGTTTAATCGAGCCAATACCTTTTTGAATGAAGTTACCTCAACACGTGAATCGTCGTCAAATTTGGTAAGTTTTATTTTTATTATACATTTTACTATACATTTTTCGTTAATTTTTATCCATCTTGTATATATGGTATTTAATTACTAAATTAATAATGTCTTTCCCAAACTGAGTGGTTATACTTGACTCTAAAATTGTAGCAATCTGATGTAAGCATATTGTAATAATTAGCATATTTTTTAATATACTTAGATTAGATCAGAATTTTAAAATTAAAATAAATATAGAAAATATAGTATAATAAATATATAGTATATATTTAACTCAAAAATGAAGAACTTACAAATATTTTATTTATATTATATTTATTATTAGGTAAGTATATTATAGACTTGCCAAATAATGAATACAATTAAATTAAATTATTAATATGTTTTAAATATTCGCAAATTAATGTATAAAATTAAGTTTCATGATTAATCTGTTATCCCACATTTTTGCCACTGCCATGGAACGGAACCCTCGTTGAAAAAAAAATCTGTGTATTTTTTTCTTATACTCTCAGCATCTTGTTTATAATTGTTGCTTCCTAATTGCGATGTTGATGCCAATCCACTTGTAAAATCACGCCACAACCCTGAAGTAACTGCGCCAGTGTTTAAATCTTCGGTGTCTACTGCATTAGATGGAAAATATGCTTTTGAATTTGTCATCCGTAGCCAATTATGTAGAGCACAAGCACTCCAAATAACTTTGTCCACGGTTGATGGTTGTAATTCTATTGGTCTTAAAAATACTCTAAATCGCCAAACTAATATTCCGAAAGCATTTTCGACTACGCGCCTGGCCCTTGATAACCTATAATTAAAAATTACTTCCTTATTGGATAATTTACGTTTGCTATAAGGTTTCATTAAATTTATTCTCAAAGGAAAAGCATCATCTCCTATTATTACATGTTCGTCAGGAAAACCTAGGGTATAATTTTCCATGGCTATATTTAATGTCGAGTCTCGAAATATGGCACTGTCACTTGCACGGCCATTTCCACCAATGTCTAAATAGCGGAAACAATAATTTGCATCTACCAGGGCAAATAAAATAACACTGAAGGTGCCTTTGTAATTGTAAAACGCTGAGCCGCTATTTATAGGTTTTTTAATTTGAACATGTTTTCCGTCAATTGATCCACAACACTTGGGGAAATTCCATCGTCTATCATATAATTCAGCAATTTTTGCCCATTCATCATTAGTGGTAGGTACCTACATAGAAATAAAAATACAATACAGTAAACATTGTGTTTATATAATTAAATATTTCAAGTATATTATACAGAATGTATAATAAGGATTTTCAATTATATTTATAATAATATTAATAACTATTTAATATTTTTATTGATTTTATTTTTGGAGTAGTAAAAGTGCTTCAATAATAAAAACCCAAATAATGTTTTAAAAAGGTGGTTTCTGGTAGCAAAGTAAATCTATATCTTACTTTGGGGGAGGGAGGGGGGTCAAAACTAAAAAATTGTCAGTAGTTTTAAAATTATATAATTATGTTTTTTTCTTAGTTTTTTTTATAATTATTTATTTATTATTTCAAAATTTCCCAATACAGACACTGAATAATCCTAACAATGGAAATTATGAAGAGCCTCAAAAACAGACTGATTCAACTGAAGTAAATAAATTACAAGAGACTACTTTTAATTCTTCGAGTAGTACGAATTTTTGTGGAGAACTTTCTTCTGAACAAGAAAAATCGCCGGAGAAAATGAAACCACCAAAATTTACACCACGTAAGAAGAAACGTTCTGATGAACCTCTTCTCGAAAATGCATTAGCTAGTTTGGATGAAATGGCTGGGAAAATAAAAAATGAAGACGCTTGTGATAAATTTGGAAAATATGTCTCTTCACAGTTACGCGAACTACCATTACGTCAAAGAATTCTCTTACAGCAGGAGATACAAACTGCTATTACTAATTCAATTCTACGCAATATTTCATCAGATGATAATCCAACACAGTTAATTCAACATCCATTTACATCACCAAATACAATTGTAACTTCAAACTCATCGAACATTTCTGAAGAAAGTCAAGCGGCTTCAACACATTCCGATTATAGTTCAACTGATGAAACAATCGATGTTATTAAAAAAGCTATGGAAAATACATTCGACGATTTTGTATTCGATTAAATCAAATATAGGTATAATAGATCGTACTACTGTATTCAATTCCTAATAATTTTTTATAATTTTACAATTAATATTATAATATTTTTTCAGTGTACTTAATAATAAACACAATAATAATATCTGATTTAATATAATCTAATAATTACCTAACATTGCTTTGATACTATTGATTTACAATTTAATTATGTTTTACTAACCTTTAAATATGATTTAAGAGCTTCTATTATCGCATCAAGAACTTCGGGCAAAAATTTTGAAATTGTACATGCTGGTACTCTGAACAAATATTGTAAAGACTTGAATGAATCTCCCGTTGCTAAAAAACGTAATGTTATCTCAAGTTTTAACTTGGCCGGTAGTGCCATTCGCATATTTGTATCTTGCTTTTGTATCATGCTTCTAGTGAGACACAAAAGATTTTCAAAGTTGTCTGTACTCATTCGCATTATGTTTCTATATGACAGTTGATCATCCACCGCCAACTCCTTAAGTAAGGTAGAAGAAGCTCCTAAATAATGTCTGTTAGAAATCCATTTTTTTACCCACAATCTCTTCTTAGTTTTTTTTCTTCTTTCAAGTTCAATTTTTATTGCGGTTCTCAGAAAATGTATACACGCCAAAACAAATTTGTTGTCCATGGCATAAACACAAATATATCACAAACTTATTATAGATGAAAAAACAAATTAAATCAAACAGCAGTGGGTACTTCACGATGACCAGTCATGAGGCTGTACTGACTACTGGTACTAGTGGTACTTTAACTACTAGTAACTACTAGTATTTGAATATCGTGTATATGAAATAACTATTTTACTATATACTAGTGAGATAGTAAGATAGTATGGTGTTTCACTAGTCGCTAGTAAACTAGCATCGTGTAAACTACGCATAAGTGTTTTCACGATCCGCAGGCACGCGACGCTAGGCCACGCCCATTATTCTTAGACGGCGGCCGGCTGTCGCGTCTACTCATCCGGGACTCGGGAGCAATATTTATTATTTTCTCAACCTTCAATCGTGACGGATCGCGTAAATTTAAAATTCGTAGACATAGGCGTGCGCACGGGTAGGGCTGATTGGGCTATAGCCCCACCTGAGCCTTTTTTTTATACTTGGGACCTAAGAAAGTAATAAGGTGTTATACGTGTTGTAACCACAGAATAATAATAATAATAATTATTCTGTGTTGTAACCGTAGAAAATTGATAAAAAAATAAATCAAAATCATAGATAATATTTAGTATTTACCATCAAAATGTGATAATTTGACCAGTATCATAGAATACCACGATTTAAGATAATATGGTGGCCCGACGAATCATGTAAAGTGTCTACCGAAATCACTATTAAAAACAGCTGGAAAATTCTCCACTAGCGCTTGAATGTAATAGTGACTATTATACCTTATAAGCATATAACAATATGTTTAATCTTTATCTTAAACGATTACCTATTGGCTATTGGTTATCTACTGATTACTATTTATCATTTTTAATATTTGTGCATGCTTTATCATCTGTTATCACTATTCCGTTTATTTTATCGTTTTAAATGGATACGTTTTATTTACCTAAAATAAGTTTTATATATTATTATCTAATAAGGTTGCTATAATAACAATGTTAATATGTTATTATACCATCTACGTATTACGTTTACGTACTGTTAAGTTGTGAATGTGATTTCTACTCTGTGTTCTTATTAATAGGTACCTAACTAATAATTATTAAAAAGTTGTTTCTTGTTTCTAACGTGTGTCTTGTGTACAAGTTATAACGCACTTTTTTCAATATGTCTTTTCAAAATGATGAAGAATATTGTCCATGTGGTAGATTGAAAGCTAAATTCAATAACGTAAACTGGCGACGTCACATAACAACATGCCGGATCAAAAAAGCAAAATTAAATAATAAATCCATTAAGTCGTTTTTTTCTAATAAATCTTCTTTGCTGGGTTCTGGATCTTCTTCTAGTATTAGTATTTCAAATAATGTTGAGAAAATCGATATAGCTTTGGTTCATAATGCTAATGCTTCCAACAATGAATCAGTATTATCAGGTAAAAATTGATTTTTATGAATGGTTATAGACTATAGTGCTTAATGCTTATTGCTTATTAAACAAATATGTCTTCAAATATAGACGATGAAGTTGAATTAGACAATCAATATAATATTGAACAAACATATAAAGAGCACATTTCTATGGAGATAATTGCTAGTAATAGTATTTCAGATGTTGAGCAAATCGCTATGGTTGGGGTTGATAATACTAATATTTCAAATAATGTATCAGTACTACCAGGTAAAAATTGATTTTTATTAATGGTTATAGTTAAATACTGGATTTATATGCATTTTAAATTGTAAAACAAACATGCACTAAAAAAAAATCAAAATATGCAAAAAAAAAAAAAATTCATAATAATATCCAAAATAAAATATACATTTTTATTACATTTTTATAATTGATTTTAAGGTACATTGTAAAAAATATTTTTTTGTTAAAACATGCACTATGTAGTATTAAATTTTGATATTTAATCAATCAATTAATGATTTGTGGACAATCATTGACTGCATGTATATGATGTTAAAAATAGCAACATGCATTTTATGCAAAATCTGGTCTTTAGTTATAGTTGTAGTTATAGTTATAGTTCTTAATGCTTATTGCCTATTGCTTATTACACAAATATATCTTCAAATATAGATGATTTAGTCAAATTAAACAACCAATGTAATATTGAGCAAACATGTAAAGAGCACATTTCTATGGTGATGGGTGCTAGTAGTAATAGTATTTCAGATAATGCTGTTGAGCAAATTGCTATGGCTGTGGTTGATAATGCTAAAGCTTCAGATAATGTATCAATATTACCAGGTAAAAATTGATATGATTGATTTATTTTTGATTTATAAGTCGTTATAGTGCTTAATGCTTATTGCTTATTATATAAATATAGGTGATACGGTTGAATTTGAACATACAATTATTGATCCAAAAGATCCATCAATTGATCCACCAAAAAATAGATTTGAATTTAAAAATAGAATTATTTGTGGTCCATATCAACCCATTATTACCTTCCCAAGAACATTAAGCGGTAATCAATATCGTGGGTTTCTTTCGCGTTATTATAATAATTATAAGTGGATAGAATATTCTCCAATTAAAGATGCTGCATTCTGTTTTCCATGTAGAATGTTCAAAGGTAATTCTTTGAACAATAGCCAACTAGATCATGCATTTTCCATTAGAGGTTTTAGACATTGGAAGAATGCAACAACAGCATTCAACAACCACCAGAATTCAAAAGCTCATAATTATAGTACTATATCAATGTCCAAATTTCTTGATGGGAACCCAATAGATGTTATTATTGATGAAAACAAAAAATTAGAACTTAGTCAACGGGAGTGCGAACGCCTAAAAAATAGGGATTTCTTTAAAAGACTAATTGATATAACTATACTATTAGCAAAATCAGGTAAACCTTTTCGGGGACATGACGAAAGTATTAATAGCTTTAATCAAGGAATGTTCAAAGAGATATCCAAACTATTAATTAAGTATGATCCAATATTTAAAAATCATATGGATTCTAGTCCTCGGAACGCTCTGTACTCCAGCAATCGAATTCAAAATGATATTATTATGGCTCTTTATAACTACTTTAAGAGAAAATTGGCATTACTTTTGCAAAATAAAAAAATATCAATAATAGCTGATGAAACCAGTGATGTAGGGCATCATCAACAGATGTCTATAGTTATTAGGTATTTTGATTCAATTTTAAACAAACCAGTTGAACATTTTGTGTGTTTGCAAAGACTTACAACCGTTGATGCCCAGTCTATATTCAACAGCTTAAATTATGTATTAGTTAATAAACTATCCTTAAATTGGTCATCTGTTGTTGGTGTATGCTTCGATGGTGCAGCTACTATGTCTGGGTTTAATAATAGAGTTCAAGCAAAATGTAAAGCAAAAAATAATTCTATAATGTACATTCACTGCTATGCCCACTGTTTAAATTTAGTTTTAGTTGATTCCGTAGGTAGAAAGAACCGTGTAGTATTTGATTTTTTTGGAACTGTACAGCTTATTTTTGCTTTCATTGAAAGTAGTTGTGTTAGGCATGCTATACTTGAAAAAATTGCTAAACAAATAAATGTAAAACTTGTAACGCTAAAATCAATATCTAACACAAGATGGGCTTGTCGATCTGAAGCTATATCCGCTATTAAATTTAATTATTCAGCTTTGGTTAAGGCGCTTCAAGAAATTTGTGATTCAATCAGACTCTCTGATGTAAGCGCTAAAGCTCGTGGATTAATTTTTCAAATGAAATCTTTTAATTTTATATTCGCCCTGAATATGCTGGAGCCTATTTTTTCAGTTATATTAAAAGTTAGTACAAATTTATAAAGCAAAGAACTTGATCTTCTAACAGCTGTTAATTTGATAAAATCTTTAAAACTAACAATATGTCAATATAGGTCTGATGATGAAGAATATGAAAAAATATACTACAATGTTATTAAAATGTGTGATGAAAATAATATTGACATTCCCAACGTCAAGAAACGAAAAATATCTAAAAAGGTTGATGACAACCATGAACATCAATATTTTGAGGAAACTAAAAAAGATGAAATGAAACATTCTTGTTTTTATTTTGCACTTGACCAAATTATATCTGGATTAAACGTTCGATTCAACCAAGAAAGTCTTAAACTAATCGAAGGGGTTGGAAATTTGGTTAATCTCGAGACTACAAATGAAGATATTTTATATTTTAAAACTTTATTTGATATTAATGTTAATGAAATAAAATCTGAAATAAAATTATTAAAAAACATGGATAACACTGAAACATTAAAAGGAACATCAACTAAAGAAGTTTATATGTGGATAAAATGGCTCAACGAGAGAGATCGGTCAACTATTTTTAAAAATGTTTTAATTGTTCTTAAGTCATTCGTTATTATTCCTGTTACAAGTTGTAGCTGTGAACGGGCCTTTTCTAAACTAAGTATTATTAAAACCAAGCTTCGATCCACAATAAACCAAGAACGATTGGATGCTCTTTTATATATATTTATTGAACAAGAAGAAACCGGGAACATCAACTATGATGAGGTCATTGAAGAATTTAAACTTTTGATTGAAGGAAATCGTAGAATTATTTTATAAAGTATAATAATTACATTTTTTGATTTGACATTTTTTATTTTTTTTAATTGCGTGTTATGTAAGTATTTATGTTAATTGACAATTTTTAATATTATATAATATTATGTTTTGAACGTTTGAATTGTTTTATTAAACTATATTTGGTCAAAATTTAAAATCAATATTGATGAATAATTGTAAGTGTGAAATAATGAAAAATTATTGCTTACATTTTCCAGTCACTAACAATATAAGGGTCACTTCAAAGTTTGTATTGAAAATTTAAAAAAAAAATTTTTTGTGTGACCAAGACAAGGGGGTGAGGTGGGTGGTCAAATTGAATTTTAGCCATACCTGACTCAGAAGTCTGCGCACGCCTATGTTCGTAGATACACTTAAATTCTGCTGCAATATTTGTAATGTCTGCGCATATTTACAAATCAACTATTAATTAGAATTACTGTTTACCCCATTTACACACACTATTATACACATTATAGAAAATAATGACATTTCACGTTTTCACATCAATACAGTTGACCGTTGCGGTGTTGATTTTATACATTAGCCACCTAAATATTATTTGTAATGTACTAACACTAAGTGCGCTCGCTACTCTCTCACAGCAATCACAACTTTTTATTAACCAACATTTCTGTTAAGTGTTAAGTACTTTTGTGTACTAATACATGAAGCACAAAATATTTTATACAACATAAGTAAATTACTTGATTTATAGTGTATTATAATAATATATATAGTAAAAGTATTTTAACGTTATTAACTTACAAGTTTATTATTTACGGCATCAATACTGTTTTCACCATCTTTTGCTACGTATGGGCATTTTATTTCTACAATAGCTTGATCCCCAACTAAACCATCTACAATAAATAAAAATATTATAATATACATTTTCTAATTTATATAGGTACTAAATAAAATAAAAACTAAATGGATTTACGACATACTTAATAAAAAAATTAAAAATTAACCTGGACTCGCTGCTAAATATGGAAAACTAATATCTACAACAAGACTACTTCATTGAACATCAAGATTAATGATTTCCTCCAGTTTCTTCTTAGCTTTATGTTCCATATTATGTCCATAGGTCATTTGTTTTGATGTTATTGGGGGTTTATTGAGTATACTGTGAACTATAGTTTTACAGCTGGTATTTTGTCGCATTTTGCAAATTTCGCCAAACCGCGAAGCTGTCAAACTAATTTTACGTTCTTGAAACCAGTTAGGATTCAAGTTTTGATCTCTCGTATTAACCTCTATTTGTTTTAAGTCAACTGTACGCAGGTATTGAATAAATTCATTTTTCTTTTTTTTCTAGTTCATCTTCATCTAATGTATCTATAAGAGGTTCAGCTAACCCATAATGGTTGTCAGGACCTCCTGATCGCGCACTAACAATTTTCTTCCTATAGTTATTTTGGCTATTATATAATTTTCGTCTGTTAATAGTGTTTAACCTTATTCGATCCGTGTTTTTTATAAACCTTTTACCAACCGTTCCTGAAATGTATGTAATACATATAAATATATATGAGTATAAAATCTATTTTGACTTATATTAATGGAAATAAAAATACGAAAATAAAAATAAAAATAAAATAGTAATAAACTAAAAAACTATTGAATAATATAAAATATGTTAATATATAATATATTTAAATACTATTACATTAGTACAATCGGATAATAATTCTAACTGTATCTATACTAGACTAAAATTCATTATTTTTTTATGTATTGTGCGTAAGTAGGTTCTAGAATTAAATGAAATAATAGTTGCTTTTAATCTGGTTGAATAATTATTATTTTGAGAAAAATTAATTCTTTTTCCGCCAACGTATTTATTGATAATTGAGTTAAATTGTTCGCATATATTATTATCAAGATCTTCAATTAAACTATACTCCGTTCCAAAAGAGAAGACACCGGTTTTGCGCAGCTCGAATGACGAGCGTAGCAACGCTTTACCACAATTTTCCCCACTACCATACGCCGATGATCATTTCCGAACTTTACCGACTATTGTCGATGTGTATACACCGAATTACAAAGAATGAAATCAATGCCGTACAACAAAATTAAACAAATACAAGTTACTGCGTAATAACAGTGGCGTCCGCAGGGGGGTGGCTAACGGGCTGAAGCCCCCCCCCATTGCCATATTATTGTTTTTTTTTTTTATATTTACCTCGATTTAATATAGTTTCTTAAATCGTGTGTTTACCTATTTATTGCAAACAATGCAAACAATGCAGACCATATTGTCCTAAACTGACTAAACTCCTAAGGTTCATAGATAATATTTTTATACATCCCATAGTCAGTAAACACGATTGAAGATACTATTTTTAGCCGTGCCACAGTCTATATAAATCTATAATCTATGATAAACATTGAACTGATGTTAGCAACACTATCCGTCTATCCAAACATCGTTATTCCGATGCCCGAGTTATATATAAATTATATACAATCTTATAATATAATATAATATAGCTTTATAGAAATATTTTTGGTTATATAATTTTTTTTGCACAGTAATCCCAAGGTTTATAGATTATAAACCTTGCAGCAATCCGTTGTTTTTGAATCGTTTTGAAGTGTAAGTTGTATAGTTAATACCATTTCATTTTTTAAATTTCTTATTATGTCAGAAAAAAGGACAAGTTTATTTTCGATTTTCAGTTCGAAGAAAAAAAAAACTGTAAGTAATGTAATTTATATATTTAAACAATTAAACAAATATGAACTTTTATTATAACAATTATAGGATGATTGCATTAATTCTGTATCTACTGCTGAAGATAATAATAATGATTCTAAATCTATGTCTAATCATGTGGTACACAACACATCTACAGATTCTACATCTACCTCTATTAATTTGGTATGTATTAATAATTTGATTGTTAATTGTTAAATATTATTTATTATAATGTACGATTACTACCTATGACTTCTTCATTAAATAGTAAGTAAATCATACATTGATTATGACAGGTTATTTTTAACCTGTAATGCTTAGTTACAGTGGTAAAATTAATAATGCTACTTATGCAAATACACAAATATATTTATAGATATATAGCCATATAGGTAGATAAGATTAGGCTTATGTATTATGTATCATATTATGATAACATTTAATTAATATTCATTTAATTATTGGCTTATTGTATTATTGCTATAAATATTAATGGGTTACTGCTTATTAGTTTTTTTTTTTTTTTAATAGTACATTGTTGCTATAATTACCAAACTATTTAAATAAATACAGTTAATACTCAATATAATTTCTTATTTCCTTACAATATCTTGAATTACTATTAAATTATTCTTGATATTTGCTTTTAGTCTTCAGAAATTTATACAAATGATATTGCTTGCTTTTTATCAAACCAAAGACTGAAACAATCTGAAATTGCTAAATGCTTAAAGCTTGCTTGGGTACCTCTACCTAATTTTGCATTTCCAGAGAAGATAGAAGGAAAGCAAAAAAGAAAGTTTCAGTACAAATATTTAACAACATTTCCTTGGCTAGCCTATAGTCATCAAAAAGAAGGCGCATACTGTAAACAATGTATATTGTTTGCATTTTCTGGTGGTGGAATAGCAAATCAGGTAAATAATGCATGAAACTTTTACTTAATAACTATGGTTCTTAACACTATCAGTTACCATTTTTTTTTTATATAGTTATTTAGATAATCTTCATTTAAAATATTAAAATAATAAATAAAGCTTGTTCAATAAATATGGTAATTTAGAAAATTAAATATTAAAACGTACAACATATTATACTATATTTCAGCGTTTGGGAAAATTGGTTACTGAACCCATGGTGAAATTTAAAGATGCCATTAATGAATTCAAAAACCATGAAAAAAAGGAATACCATCTTCTGTCAGTACAAAGAGCAAATGACTTTTTAATAAATTATGAAAGTGGAGGTAATAAAGCTGTTGACGTTCTTCTTGATAAACGTAAACAACAAGTAATTGAAAGCAATAGAAAGAGGATTGTACCAATTATAAAAACAATTCTATTTTGTGCAAGAAATAATTTGCCATTACGTGGGCATAGAGAATCTGGTTTGTTGTCATCAAGTGAAATTAGAAGTAGTTGTTTGAATGGCGAACAAGGAGTTTTCCGTGCACTTCTTTCGTTTCGAGTTGAATCTGGTGATACAGCACTTCTGAACCACATTGAAACTTCACCAAAAAATTGTACAATGATCAGCTCTAGAATACAGAATGAAATAATAGTTGCGGTTGGAGATGTGATAGTAGGAAAAATAGTAGAACGAATCAAAAAATGTATATTTTTTTCAATACTGGTGGATGAAACGACAGATATTAGTACAATTGAACAAATGACTGTGTGTATAAGATATGTAGATACATCTTGCTGGATTATACGAGAAGATTTTGTAGGTTTTGTTGAAATGAACTCAACAACAGGTTTAGCAATAAAAAATTCAATTTTAGATAAGCTTAAAGATATTGGTTTAAGTATAAATAACCTCAGAGGCCAAGGATATGATGGTGGTGCAAATATGTCGGGGAAAAATAATGGTGCTCAAGCTCTAATTCAAAATGACCAACCACTTGCTTTCTACACACATTGTTTCAGCCATTCATTAAATCTTTGTCTGTCTAAAGCTTGTAATGTTCCATCTATTAAAAATATGTTGGGAATTGTGTCTTGCGTTGCTACTTTTTTTTAGTGCATCTGCAAAAAGAGCTGATAAACTAAAGTCAGTTATTGAAGCGGACACAACTAGTAATTCTGAACAAAGTAAAAAAATGAAATTAAAAAAACTTTGTGAAACTCGGTGGGTGGAACGTCATGATGCTCTAATAACATTTAAGAGTTTATACATATACTTAGTTCATGCACTTGAAGATCTACAGAATGATACTAATCTTGAAACTTCGTGCAAAGCCACATTGTACTTAAATTCTATTATGAAAAGTGATTTTTTAGTGTCACTTGAAGTCACTGTTACTGGTTTTTCATATACATTGCAACTTAGTATATCACTGCAAAGTAAGCAGCAAGATTTGTCAAAGGCATTGTCTGATATAATGGTGATTCGATGCGCATTAGAGGAACTTCGAGAAAATGCAGATGTTAACTTTAAAAAAATGTTTAAAGATATCGTTGAATTTGCAGCAAAATTTGATGTCGAAATAAGTATGCCACGAGTTTGTGGACGACAAACTCATCGAGTCAATATAAATGTAACCGATCCAGAAACATATTTTAAAATTTCAGTGTATTTGCCATTTCTTGATTATATAATTCAAGCTTTGCATACACGATTTGATGATAGACTATCTGATGTTATGCCTCTGGAAGGACTGATTCCATCAAATTTTAGTTTATATGATGATGACTCTATTTTAAAGGCAGCTATGCATTATGATAAAGATCTTACATATAGTGATAGTTCATGTCTTAGAGCTGAACTACATATGTGGAGATGTCAGTGGTATAATAATGATGACAAACCACAATCAGTTATTGATACACTACCTCACTGTACAAATCTATTACCAAACATCCAGGTGCTGTTAAGACTGTTTGCCACTTTGCCAATTACTTCTGCTACACCAGAAAGAACATTTTCAACATTGAAACGTTTGAAATCCTATTTAAGATCAACCATGACAGAAGAACGTCTTAATGGATTAGCTTTAGCAAATATAAATAAAAAAGAAAATCTAACTGAATTGGAAGTTATACAACAATTTTCAAAAACATCACCGAAGCGACTACAATATTAGCAGACTGGACCAAATAAAAATATATTTTATTGCTCATTACTTTTGTTATTATATTTTTTGTTAGTTCTTTTTTCATACATTTCTTTCTTGTATATTTTATGCTTAATTTAATTAAGAAATATAAAAGCACTTTATTATTCAAACTTATAAACCAGTGACAACTGAGTAATAATTTATTTTCAAGCCCCCCCCCCCCATTGAAAAATCCTGCGTACGCCACTGCGTAATAATAATCGGTTTCCCAAATAATTATGTCTGAATTATGCTTAGTCCTATATAAATAGCTGTACTTAAAAAAAAATTAATTTTATTAGCAAACATAATACTTATTAATAAGTCCATAATAAAAAATACGGAATTTATTATAGATTAAATTAGGTATATCTGTATGATAAATATAAAATACACAAATATTGAAATAATAATGTACAAACGAGTAACTATATAATGTATAAAAAATAAAAATATTGTCAATAGTAAAAAATCAGTCACATAAAGTATACAAATTAAATATTTACACATAAATTAAAAAATAAAAAATCAGTCACATAAACTGATTTTTTTTTTACTATTGACAATTTTTATTTTTTAATTTATGTGTAAATATTTAATTTGTATATTTTGTGACTGAAGTTTTTTTACTATTGACAATTTTTTATTTTTGTGTAAATATTTAATTTGTATATTTTATGTGACTGATTTTTTTTTTACTATTGACAATTTTTTATTTTTGTGTAAATATTTAATTTGTAAAAAATTGTCAATAGTAAAAATCAGGTCCATATAAACTACTCAAATCATTTACACGAAAATAAAATTGTCAAAAGTAAAAATCAGTCACAAAATACAAATTAAATATTTACACAAAAATAAAAATTGTCAATAGTAAAAATCAGTCACAAAATATACAAATTAAATATTTACACAAAAATAAAAAAACATTAAAAATCAGAAAAATCAGAATCATCTTCGTCATCAGAATTGCCGATAGTTAGTACAACTCTCTGTTGTTCTGCAATCAGTTCATCAATCAAATTGTCCATGTCCCAAAACTTGTCTTCTGCTTTCGTGGTGTGGCTGATAAAGTTTTTCCACATCTCAACAGTAACTTTTACAGTACCTTCGATTAGAAGATTATGTACGTCGGCTAGTTTAAAAGTTTTGTTGTTGGCTTTTACGTGATCTTTGACGACAGACCAAGCTAATTCTATAGAATTTAGCTCACAGTGGTAGGGAGGTAAACGTAAGACTACTTTGTTTTGCTCCTTAACCATTTCGTCAATCACATAGGTTGAATACAAAGGTTTCAATCGTTTTATCACTTCTAATAACTCCGGAATTATCATCGAGTTATCGATTACCTCCCCTTTACTTGTGAGCCAATTGATGATGTCTGCCTTTCGCCATTGCGTAGTTGGACATTTCTCTTTTTTCACTGAGTGATAAGGAGCGTTGTCCATCACAATCACACAATTTTCCTTGAGGCTCGGCAAAACACCTTCCAACCAATCACGAAAAGAATCCCCATTCATCTCGTCGTGATAGTCTTGGGTGTTTTTTTTTGGATTCGAAACATAGAAGCCCACCTGGAACAAATCCGTCTTCGGACCCTATGTGAACTACTATGAGTCGCTTCCCTTTACCTGTGGGATTGACTGCACCTGTTGATAATCCCTGGGAAAAAGCGTCTTGGCTAGATTGTACAGTATTGTCACTCCATATTCCAGTGGCGGTTTTGGCAATAATTTTCTGAGGAGGCGACAAATAATTTCACATAAGAGACCTGTGGGGGGGGGGCTTCGCCCCCCACATCCCTGACCCTATTTAAAAAGGAATAAAATCAAAAATGAATAATTTGTGATCTGTATACTAAAAAAGTAAAAACTCAATAGTAATACATTTAATTGATAAAATTGTATAAGTACATAGTTTTGTGTAAAAATAACTAGTACTTTCTAGTAGGTATAAAATATAAATAAAATATAAAATAACAATAAATAGGTAGGTATATCTAAATTTCAAAATTTGCATTTTTTTCTTTAAAAACAATTTAAAAGTAAAAATGCATTAAACAAATAAAATAATAAGCTCATAATATTTAATTAAAAAAAAAATGATTCAATAAATCTCAACATATAATAAAATATTTTTAGTTATTAAAAACCAATTGACAGCATTTAGTAAGTATAACAAATAAAACAAGTGACTTTCTTATTTTATGTTATAAATTAAATCCTATAGATAAAATATTTGACAATCAATTTCATTACTGACTAGATAAATTTTTCTAATAAAAAAACAAAATTATGTACACTTAACTGCTTAAAAATAAAAATATTAAGTTTTGTATATAAGATCAATAACTCTTTCTTTCTGACTAGCATACATATTTATGACATCATCAAAAAAAGGTTCAGTTTCTTTAAGTTGTTGTATTAATAATTTTTCAATTGATATTGTTGACAAAGAGCTTAAACGTTGTTGACAAGTACTATTTCTCAGATAAGTTTTGATTCTTTTTAGGCAAGAAAAACTTCTTTCAACTGAAACGCTTGTTGAAGGAATAGTTAATATTAATGCAAATAATTTATACACCTCTGGCATAACTTCTTTTAACCCATCACTCTCAAAGATTTTAATTAGGTCATAAACATGTTGAAGATTGTGATACCTAATATCACTGTACAAAACTTCTAATTCAGTTTTTAGTTTATTATTGTCTTGAAAGATATTAGTAAATGTATTTTTAAGACAATTCAAGCCACTATCAGGAAATCTAGTAGAATATTCTTTAAATTTTGTAACATCACCTAACTGTAAAAATTTTAATTTATCAGTATCACTAAATCTTGTATTCAATTGCATTATAATATTATCTATTATTTCATAAAATAACATTTTACAACTTAATTCATTTTTAGAATTTTGTCTTGTTGTTGTGGTATGTTTTGTTAATTCAACTGCGGTATTAAAATAGTTTAAGAAATTATCATCGTTCCTTTTTTTTTTCTATGAGATCACATGTTGTTTTTATTTTTCTAAGACAATATTCTATGTCAAAGGATTTAGTTTGTAATGTATTGAATAAATGGTTAGTGATTAAAAAAATATCATTAAAAATGTGTGCTATAAAAGCAAACTCAAAAGACTTCAAATTTTTTGAATGCCCAATAGCACCACAAATTGATTCTGCAGATGATTTTGGATCAATGCTAATAGTGTCAAAAACAGTTATAAAGTTAGGCCACTCATTGACTAACAAATTCAAAATTTTTGAACGTGAAGACCATCTTGTTTGAACAAATTGTGGAATGCGTTTTCCTACTATATAATCAACAACGTTAGTGCGTGAGGTGGAATTATGGAAAAAAGCTGAGATTCCAGTTAGATTTGCAAAAAATATACGACATTTTGAACTCATATTACAGCCATTTTGCAGTACCAAGTTTAACCTATGCGCTAAACAGTGAGTAAATATTGCATTGGGTGCAACATCTTTTACTCTCGCTTGTAATCCTGTCAAATGCCCTGTCATTACACTTGCCCCATCGTAACATTGGCCAACTAACTTTTTCTCTATGTCAAACTCATTTAAAACAGAACTTATCAGGTTAAATAATCCTCCGGCTGTATGATCATCACTTACATTATGAAAACCTAGAAATCGCTCAACTAATTCTGAATTTTTATTAACGAACCTTAAAATGATAGAACATTGTGTTTTTTTGAGTTATATCAGTGGTGTCATCTATTTGAACAGAATAAAACATGCATTGTTTGATTTCTTGTTTGATATGACTAAACAAGTATTCAGAAATGCATGTAATTAAATCATTTTGAATTGTTTTTGATAAACCAGAAAACTTATTTTGAATACTTTTATAGTGGTTTTTTATTTCTAATGAACACCTACTAAAAACTATTTCAAAGAGCTCTTTATAATTTCCTTTATTTAAAGAATTGCTACTTTCATCATGGCCACGGAATGCTAATTCTTGTTTAGCCAAAAATATAATTATTTCAATAATGTGCTCCATAAATAATCTATTCAGTCTCACATTTTCGTTATAATGCTTTTTAAATAACTTTCCATGTTCACTGAGAGCATCAACAATAGTTACAGAATTTTTTTCTAAGTTTTTAAGTTAAAATGATTTCGAATATGCTCCTTTGACAACTCATGTCTTTGTAAACTTCTAGGCAAATTTTTAATATCACAATACCCTTCAGTAGACCAAAAAGACTTTGTATGCCCTAATACCAAGCAAGGCCAACAAAATAATTTTTGTAGGTAATAACTGCCACATAGCCAAGAGTGTTGTTTATACCAAGCTACACTAAATGATCTAGAAAACACTTTGCCACCTTTTTTGTCAGAAGTTAAACATGATAAAGATGGAGTTGGTTTACCTTGCTCAAGTATATCTGTTTTATCACGAGTATTACATTGACTGAATGGAGTTCCAAGTAAACATACAATTGGGTCATATATTGGATTCATATTTTTATACAATAAGAACTAAAACCACGAATCACAAAAAAACTAGAAACACTCAAAACACTAGAAACAATAGGAAGTAGGGACTAGAATTACTATACTTGTACTTATAATTGATAACGTCTTATAAATAATTGCATAAGGACTAATCAGTAATCACTAATGATTAATACAACATACAATATTACAAAATTAATTATTATAGTAACCAATAACTATACATTTTCAATTTTCATAATTATTTACTTTTATGCATAGAGATATACGATTTATTTTGATAATTGAAAATGAGCAGTTTTGTGATTGTGTCACTGTGATAAGCCGCGAGGTTGATCCTTATCACTGAAGGAGGCGAAAATGTTTATTGCCGCCCAACTAGCAAAGCGCATGCGCAGTTCAAACGATTGTTTATGTGTGTGAGTGTGTAATTTCGTGTACACTTTGATAGCAAGGTAGGCAACAGAATCGGTTGCCGCCTCAAGCCTCTACAGCGGGCAGCTGTTGTAGTACAGTACGAAAATAACGTAATATTTTTAATATTTTTAATGCTTTTCCTATCATTGGAAATATTATACATAATTGGCCATTATAGGGGCGCATGGCATCCGTTTTAAAATTATTTTTTACAACAATACAATAATATTTGTACATTGAATAAAAAAAGTAAATAATATAAAATAAAAAAAAAATTATAAAATAAATATTTTTAATCGGATATAAAAATTTTTTTTCTTTTTTCTTTTTAACTTTTCAAGGGAGGCGGTGCCTCCCTTGCCTCCCCGGGAAAACCGCCACTGCCATATTCTGCTCGTAACATCTCCAGCATTTACCCAAATTTCGTGTCGAGAAAATAAATTTGACGACCTTCTTCTCTGTATTTTCGTAAATCTCTAATGTACCGTCTTCGCCAAAGAATTTTCTCGTTTTTTTCAAGTAACGCGCTGTTACGACCTCGTTTAGCATATTCGAATTCCATGGATTTCATTAATCGATATAATGATGTGCGAGAGAAATTTGGTAGACTTTTATCTTCATTAACTACCGTCAAAATTTTATCTAACGTCGGCAGTTCACGATTAAACCAAAACTGATGGATTTTCCTTCTGATGGCATATTTATCAAAATCGTCAACTTTTGTTTCAACGTTTTAGAAAATTTTTATTTTGTTTGGCGAAGACACTGTTTTGTTTTCGCGATATTGGGCAATTGTGTTTGAAATTGTCTTTTGACCAATTCCCAATTCCTTAGAGAGGATTTCGCGCGCCTTTCTAACAGTCAAATTTGGATCGACTGCCAATTTGGATTTATACGCATTGATTATCATTTCACGTTGACGTGAACAAACAAATTAAAAAAAATAAATATATCTTGTTATCTACATTTTTATAAAAATGAAAATCGACTTTTTCAATTTTAAACTTTTTTAAATGAAGTGAGAAATTTAGTACTACAATAGTAATATTACTTAACATTTTTTTTTAAATTTTTTATACTAATTTATCACAATAATAGTTTTTAAAAAAATGTTTGAAAGCGAGAATATTATTTACCAAGCACTGGATTTGCACAACATTAATTTTTATAAAAAACATTTCGAAATTTAAAATTGAAAGTATTTTAAAATTGTAGATTTATTTAATAAATTATTTTAAAACAATAAATGTATACCATATAATTAGTGTAATTAACTTTCGAGTTCATTATACCTTACTGGAAATAACGTAAAATAGTATGAATAGTTTCATCGTAAAAAAAAGATAATATCTTTAAATTAATCTTTATATTTTTAAAATTGCATTGCATATAGTAAAATTAATAGTACCTACCAATATAAAATAAGTTTTAAGTTGTAAGTAGTTTTAAATTGTGTTTGAATTATTACATCGTATTGTATTTTATTTTCATACCCTACCTATCAAAATCGAATATTCACGTGTTGGGTTGATTTTTTTTACAAAAGTTAAGTTTATAAATGAATAATGAGCAGTTTTATATTACGTAATTTCCAGTGTTGGTGAAATTACTATTTTTTGGTAATTAAATTACATTACTAATTCCTTATCAAAATTCTAACTAAATTTTTTTAAGTTAATTTTTTATTTATTTGGTAAATTTACATTTTTTTTGAGTTTAAAAAGTAATGTAATTAGAAATATAAATAATTAAGACTACTATAATTACTTGTTGTTATTAAGAAAAAAATGTTTTAAGGCTACGGTACTGAGAAAGACTTAAAAAAGCAAAATATCATTTTAACTTTTAAATATGCAAAAATATGCAACATAGAATTTCACATTTAACATCTTAGGTTTTTAAAACAAATTAATAGCTCAAATATACGTCTCCAGATCCTCTAAAAAGAAATGTGTAAATGCTAGAAGTTATGAGTTCTGATCATTATAGTTCTTAAAAATATACAATTTAACTATAATATTTTTTTATATTTTTATATTTTATTTTTTTAAATAGAAGTTTCTTTCGATCTTTCAAAATTAAACGGATTTCAATATTATTTTTTCTTCATATTACAAGTAAATAACTCTATGAAATAGCTGTTTTCAAATGTTCAAAAAAATGTAAGTGGTTTTTTATTATTTTTACTTTGACCAATATTAAAGGTAGGCAATTAGTCATATTTACATTGAAAAAACTGCATTACAATATCTGAATTATTTTTCGAATCACAACTACTGACATTCTAGTTAATTTACATACTGTATTGGTAACTGGTTCTTTAAAAAAAGTTTTTTATTATTTTCTCCGAATAACCTTTTATTGACTTAGGTCATTTCTCAAATTGGTGGTTCATGTGCATACTCGCTATAATATATATTAAAATATTATCGTAAAAACTCGATATGTGATTTTGGATAAAATGCCCAAACACGTGTTTTTGCCTACCAAACTATTAAATTGAATAACTGTAAATAATAGTTATTTGCCTTATAACTTATATAGTTATAAACAGTTCACATTTGTTACATAAAAGATAACGTAGTGAATTAAAATGCTGTATACCTATATTGAAATAAGTTTCAGACACAGATGCACAGTTTACAAAAAAAAGGTCATTTGGGCACAGTTGGTATGTCCTTATATGGATACAAAACGACTCATATTATAAGGAAACAATAGAACATATCGGTTTACCACATGGTAATACGTTTTTGTGTTCAATATCCTTGAAAAAAAATATTTTATACGTGTCTCATGTATATCACAGAAAAACACTTTAATATAAAATAAATGTTATACGTAGGTGTATAAATTAGTTACAGTTACAAAATACTTTTTTATAGAAAAAAGTGGGTATCAGTATCTTGTTCAACAGTTTTATAAATATTTCTTTAACTAAATCTTTGTAATAGATGTTATAGTATAAAGCGTTAAATTTTTCAATTGGTAAAGAAGTAGTATTCGGTTTACTTTTTATTTAATTTTGTTAATGAAATGAATATAGTTTAAATATTAGTAATTTGTTTTTTCATGTTATGTTTCGTATTTTTGATTATAAAATTTAATATATTTTATATAAGGCTTATAATCAACCCTTGATTCAACTAATAACTTAAACCGCATGAACTTCATTTTTTAATCGACTGTTTTTCAAAATTTAATTAAATTTCTTATATTATGTCACGTTTTTAAATTTGAATATTTGTTACTTTACGGCTTCTATGAAATGGTCGATATTCATTTTCTTAAACAATTGATTCAAGTTAAAAAAATATACATACCTTTCCTTTGATATTTCGTTTAACCGGCGACGAAAATTCTACTCCAGCCATTTCTTCTTCGGTAAATAAAATAAAATTAAAAAAAATAATAATGAAAAATCAAATGCAATTTAGGTACTGAGCGTTTGCTAGTGACGGTGTGCTGCGTGTAAACAGGATATTACAAATGATACACAAAAAAGATTGGAATTTGAATCGTTTGGTATAACGACCAGTCAAATATTTATCATCGGTTAGGAGCGCTAGCAACCATGCTAATCAAACAAGTGGTTCCCTGGGACAAAGTGGGGGATGCGCGCCGCCGAACGGAAACTGGTCGCCGCCCGGTGTCTTCTCTTTTGAAACGGAGTATAGTTTAGTGCAGAGCACAACACATGGAATACTGAACATATGTTTATAAATGTATTTTAACCTTTATTAAAAGAATTAAATAAATTGTTTTTCTAACTTGCTAGTCTTAGTGTCCTATAAAGAAATCACTGAAATCACATGAAACAAAAAACTGATTATAATTATGTTTTTTTCTAATTAACTTGTAACTTTTACAAGTTATAAAAAAGAAAATTAACTAACTATAAATGTAACTTTCATATTTCTATGTAAAAATAACTACTCCATAAGACACAAAAAAAATAGTTACTTGGTTTTTAATTTAAAAGGTTAATTACTATATAATTTGTACCAATTGATTACTTCATTACTACCATTGATTATAAATACTATATATCGCTCACTGCAATACAAAATACGCTGCGAGGAAATTATTTCCGATAGAGTGCGTTATGATATTTTGTCTACAATAAAATTAATTAATTAAATATTATTTAAAAATTATAATCGCCCGTCGCGTTGTTGTCGTCAACGACTGCCGTCGGCCGTAATCGTATTTCTTTATTTATAAATAACTATTTATACTTCTATATTAAGAAAATGTTTTGTATTTTCATTTCTTTGATTGGAATCAATAGATTCGAACACACGGTACGAGTGTACGACGTACTTAAATTAATATTTTTATTATTTTATTATTAAAATGTTCGGTGATAAATGTGCTTTTTATAATTGCAAAATGAATAAAAGAAATTCTAAAAATGTAATTTTTCATGCAATACCAAAAGATACTGAACTTGCAAAAAAATGGATTTTAAACTCGGGTAGGAAAGAAATATGAATTAATATAACATTTTGTAATAATTCTTCATATAGTTTTTTCAATATTTTATTTTATATTATAAAGGAATATTAAGCTAAATGCACGTGGTCAATGGCGGACTGGAGAAAAAAGCCAGGAAAATCATAATTTAGAGGCCCTCAGTATACTGACTATATATAATATATATATTTTTATGTAAAACAATTTTACTACATTTTTAAATATTTTGATTAATTGATATAAAACAAAATAAATAACTATTATACATTTAAAATTTATTAAGTATATCTCAAGTAATTGATGTATATAAAATAAATAATAATAAAATAATATAATTTATAATATATATATATTACTACAATCAATTTGATTTTAGTAAGAAAGTTTATTATTTAATAAATCACTTTTAGTTTTAAATATTAATAATATCATCATTATCAATACTAAATAAAACATTTTTCGACTTCATCATCATAAATGCTCCAATTTATCTTCACCCATTGAATTTCTCAGGCGAGTTTTAATTATTTTCAACAGAGAAAATGATCTTTCATCTACCTATATTAATAATTTTAATGAAAATTCTGTTAGATCTTTCAAATAAATACATACAAATTATTGATATATTCAACTGTTTACTTACTTGAGTACACGCAATGCAATAAGTATTGATAAGCCATGGTCAACAATGATATAGTACTATAAAATTATATTTATAAGAACATTATACAGCATACAACACAATTCTTGGGATTTACATTCTAATTTATCAGTGTTATTTTCTCATTATTTTCTTCAATTTCATTTCATCACTTTCAATTTCATTTAATTGCATATCAAATGATTCTGGTAATGATTT
>NW_020271266.1:0-18857 GCF_002803265.2 Melanaphis sacchari | reverse complement strand
TACCGCGCGGAAATTGGACGTTGCCATTGTAGAGCGCTTCAGTCAAGAAGTGGTTCTAGACGTCGACGTTAAGATCGCTACAGTCGCGTTGTGCTGCAACTGCGGCAGATTTGAGATTAATATTTTTGACGTCTGCCTAAGATCTAAGTGTAATGATTACCTAATGATTAGAGCCTAGGATTTCTATGCAATTTCATATTATTTTCCTTTTCACATTTTGAATTTTGTCAGTAATCTTTACGAATCATAATACTTGAAGATACATAGCATTTTTACATTTTCTGCATATTGAATGTTTGCATATTTTTACAAAATTCAATGTATTGCACATTTAGCTAAAATTAAAAAAAAAAATGTATAAAATAATATTTTGTCAAGTAGAAATATTAAAATAATTTTGTTGGCATTAAATAATAACTGAAATAATGATAAAATGTAAAAATCCATTAGGTTGTTCAGAAAAATCTAAATTTTTAATAAGTATTTTAGTAATTAATCATTTGTTAATAAATTATTTTTACTATTATTAATTTGTAAATTTTAAATAAAAAGGTTCTTGTATATTTCATGATTTTACTATTTTATACGTATTATATTATATTATAGCATATTTTGATACTTTTAGTGCTTACAATCTGCGCTCTGTAATGACTATTGACCAAAGCGCGAGAAATTTTAACCGGGCAAAGGTGTATTATATACATATATAAAAATGCCTAGGTTAAGTTAGGTAAAATACTGTAATAGGTATACAAACATTGGCATAAAAAGCAGGCATGGTTCTCCGGCACCCCTAGGCGCCCATACTATTGACTGATGATTTACAGTAAAACTAAAACTAACTTCCGGCACACGAACATACGTTTTTTTATGTTCATTAGGTGTCATATGAATCACTGTACTGGATGTGTTAAATTTTAATTCAATGACATAAAATTATAATAGCAATACGTAATAGGCAGTGAGCGATCTATTGTATTTATAATCAATGCTACTAGAGATAGATTATAAAACATAAAAATAATAACTGACATTTGCTGAAAATACTTACCTATTATTTCCTTTTTTGAAAAAAAATCAAATATTTTAGAAAGTCTTGAGATATTATTTTCAATTTCTAAAACGCAGATTTCCAGTATTATCTTTAGGATTACGGTTAAAGTTACAAACAACTCAGGCAGTTATTGTTGCTTACTGTGTTTTACACAACATTGCTTGTGACAGCAATGATCTAGATCCACCAGAATTGTTAGATTTATTTTTACCAGAAAATGAAAATATAAATATATTAGAAGAAGTGATTGAAGAAGGAAATGCAAGACAACAATTAGTGGTTGATTACTTTGCACATTTGTAGTTACTGTTAAAAATGTAACTTTGCTGTGTAAAATTGTATTCAGTAGAAACCAAATTAACGATGTATACTTCAAGAATATTTTTATCTTTAATATATGTGTTATAATTTTTAAATTTAAAACAAAATTAAAATAAACATAATAAAAGAAATAAATAAAGAACATATATTTATAACAACTTACAACTAATAGGTACTTAGTATTAGTAGTAACTTTTATGTTTTAAAATAAATTTATCACTTTTACCTGGTAATCTCATCAGGATTTTAAACAATATTTACATTTAAATTTAAATAAACAACAATAAACTATTTCTATTATTTCCTGTCATTATCCAACTTTTGTTTTTTTAATGATACGTCCAATTCCAATAATTTTAATTCAAGAGCATGTTTGTTTTTTAGAAATTCTAATTCTGTTGTCAACATTGATTTTTGCATTTCAATTAATTTCATTTTTTTTTTTTGCCAACAATGTTAACTTTTCACTCACTGAAGCTTGTGAATGGTTTTTTCTTTTTAAATTACCAGCTGAAAGTTTATATTATTCATTACAACAATATAGGTTAATAATGGCATATTAAAAACTATTTTTTTTTTCATTTTAAAGCTTTAGTATTTACTTGTATAAAGTTTTTGATGCTTTCCAGTTGATTTTAATAATTTTGTAGAATCAATTGGTACCCAATTCTTTTCAACAGTTGGTTCTTTTTCCATACCTCAAATCAGATGAGATTTTAATAATTAACATTTAATATTGTTATAGTTAACTATATAATAAATTAAAATACCTTTATCTGACTGGCCAACTATAATAGTTGAAAGATCTTCATTATTGTTATCAAAAACAAAATCATATTGAACAAACATATCAACGGCAGATTCATCTATTATTTCATTTTCAACTTCATGTTCTTCATCAATATTACTTATGTTAACTACTTAAAAATCAATTTAATAATTATTAAATTATCTAATACATATTATAAACATTTTTTGGCAATAAAAAGTGACTGACCAGTATCACTATCGAATTTTGAAGGCAACCCTTCAACACAATTGTATTATGTTGTATAATTGTTTTTCTAATTCACTTGAGCAAGTATAATCATTTTCATGAGGCCCACCTCCAGTCTTAAATAAATTACTTTTACTTCCTCTCAATAATCTTTTTAATCCTTCATATTTTAATCTCAAGCTTGTAGCATCTCTGGGCTGTTATTTATAAAAAAAATGTATATATAATTCATATTTATTGAAGAATATTAAATTTTTATTTAGAACTTACACAGCCTGATGTGGTTGAATTGTATGCTTCACTAATTTTTAACCAGCACTGGTTTTTGTCCTTCCAGGACACAGAGTTGGACATTTTATTTTCCAGTACAGATTTATTTTCAATTGCATATTTTAATAACAGTTATTTTTCCTCAAAGGAAAAGTTAGTTGCCCTATTCCTTTTATTTGATGACATAATGATGATTGATGAATAACAGAATAATACAGAATTTTAGAAATTTAGAATAGCAATATAACAGTTTATTGTTTATAATAGTAATATAAATATTTTTCTTTGATAATATTGTCTTATCACTGATGAGATATTTCAACCAATTACAATGGATCAGAACTCTTCAACTTGTTTCACAATGCACAACTCCTAATACATATTATCATTATCATCTACTGATTAGTTTTATTCTCCGAATAACTATTCGGAGAATAAATTTATATTGAAAAACAGTTGTCATCATTTTTTGTTTTATTTGGAAGTTTATTTGCTGAATAGGTTTATTCAACGAATAGTTATTTAACGAATAGTTGGATGATTGAAAAACCGGGCCTTAGGTGTCTAAAGTGCGACGTTTCGGCCTGAGGTCCATCATTGCCTTAAGCTAGGACATTATGCCTCCCTACTATTTACTTTTACAGATACACGAGGGCTAGTGGTTGGCCCATGACGCCGCGCTCGCGGGTCAAACGGTGGTCGTGATCCCTCATTTTATTTTTAAATAGAGTGAGTACTCTATTCCCCACGCTCCGCCTAGCGTCTACAGGTCCGAAGACCGTGCATCAACCACGCGCCCCAGGCGCACTTAGTGTAAACACGTAGGTCACTGATAAGAAGAGCAAACAGAACTTGCCCCAAGGAGTAGTTTCCACTGTCTCTCCTACCATCGCACCAAACAACTCTGCACCTCGCATCCCAGATGCCTACAAGACACCAAGACATGCCAAGGAGCAGACCGCAGTAAAAATTGCAGGCGATGTGGGGTATCAGGGCATTTGGCTAAAGACTGCAAAGCGGAGGCGGCCGAGGCTACGGTTTTCAGGTCTATGCTGAAGAAGGAGTCGATGGAGACCCGGAAAGGAACCGGGGAAAGCAAGGCGTCGTCATCTGACCTTCTAATGGCTAGATTAGAACCATCGTCTCATTAACATGGCTTACCTCCAAATCAATTTAAATAGGAGTAGAGAGGCTCAGTCTCTGGCCCTCCACACAATGGAAGCTAAGGGAGCAGATACTCTGTGCATCAGCGAACCTAACCGCATACCTGATCACCCTGGCTGGGTAGGAAGTACGGACAGGAAATGCGCCCTGTTCTTCCAACAAAATCAGTACGTGTTGAGAACTGGCTCAAGTGCAGGCTACGCATGGGCTGACTTGGAGGATCACAGAATATATAGTTGCTATATTTCACCGAACTGTACACTTAATGAATTCGATGCCTTCCTATACAGGCTATTCGTTAGAGTCAGAGGAGCTACATCAGAGGTGATTGTTTTCGGGGATTTCAATGCCCATTCACCAGCTTGGGGATCAAACAAAACCGATCCAAGAGGGGAAGCTCTGATGGAAATTGTTGAATCTCTAAACCTTGTTGTGCTCAACGACGGCAAAGTGCCGACCTTTCCACGTGCAAACTCATTTCTGGATCTGACGTTGGTGACAAAGGGAATTACAAAGAAGTTTGGCTCCTGGGAGGTATTAGAGGATGAGTCTCTGAGTG
Organism: Melanaphis sacchari; assembly: GCF_002803265.2. Lineage (NCBI taxonomy): Eukaryota > Metazoa > Arthropoda > Insecta > Hemiptera > Aphididae > Melanaphis > Melanaphis sacchari. Next base: position 14,492 of record NW_020271266.1, on the reverse strand, counting down.
ATCATAAATATGTATTTTTCGATACAAAGACGACAGCGAGAAGTGCAAAAACCGAAAAGAACGGATGGGCATGGAGGAAGTTGGATACAGGCAGATTGGACAAGTTCATTGCGGGGGCAAGAACACCATCGACAATGACCGCAGAAACCAGCTCCACTGCGCTATCCGAACTCCTAAGGAACGCATGTAATAGCTGTATGCCAAAAGGTTCATACAAATGGGGGAAGAAGGCTTGTCACTGGTGGTCACAAACCATTGCGGAGCTCCGAAAGGAATGCATGCACTCTAGAAGGAAGCTGCGCAAATCACGAACGCGGAATGAAGATTGCGCTTCAACACTTGAAGAGTACAAGGTCCTAAAGAGGAAACTCAAAATTGAAATTAGGAAAAGTAAAGAAAACAGCTGGCGGGAGCTTTGTGTACAAGTCGAAACTGATCCTTGGGGCACTCCCTATAAGCTCGTGACCAAGAAACTAGTAGGTCGGAGGCCCATAACGGGGATAACAATTCCTGGACGACTGAATTCTATAGTAGACACATTATTTCCCGTTCATCAGCCAAATGTCTGGCCTGTTACGGATCCGATAGGAGAGGTCCCGCTAATTACTTGCGAAGAACTTGCGGCAATAGGCCCACGCCTGCCTACGAACAAGGCGCCAGGACCTGATGGAGTCCCGGATGTGATTCTGAGACGAATAATCGAGAAGAAACCGAAGCTCCTACTGGGTACTCTTAACAGGTGTCTTGTGCAGGGGCACTTCCCGAACCCATGGAAGGAGGCCAAGCTTGTTCTCCTCCTAAAAGGTAACAGACCATTGGACCAACCTTCTTCTTATCGGCCGATCTGCCTTATAAACTCAATCGGGAAACTTCTTGAACGCGTTATAAAAAGGAGATTGGAGATGCACTTGGACCAGACTAGTGGGATTAGTAAAAACCAATTCGGATTTCGGAAAGGGCGCTCTACAATCGACGCAATAGAAACGGCAATGGATGTGGTAAACCGCGCGGGCACAGGTCCGCTGTACAAGAGGGAGTTATGCGCTATGGTATGCCTAGATGTGGCAAATGTTTTTAACTCGGCCGCTTGGGCCAAAATCGAAGAAGCTCTAATAGGGAAGAGAGTGCCAGCGTACCTGTTACATATCCTGAGAAGTTACCTGAGTAATAGGTCACTCTTGTACGGAGACGCGGAGCGGCGTGAGGTAACCAGTGGAGTTCCCCAAGGGTCGGTGCTCGGCCCACTACTGTGGAATATAATGTACGACGAGCTATTGCGGTTGAAAACGCCAAGAAACATAGAGGGTTTCTCCAGTTCAACGCTCATTTCATTTGCCGATGATGTTGCTGTTGTAGCGACTGGACATAATACTACCCTACTAGAAATGGCCATGAACGAAACGCTGGACTTGGTGTCAAAATGGATGAAAAATACGGGCTTTACGCTTTCCGTCAGCAAAACGGAGGCAATTATGTTGACCGCCAAACGCGGCTACACTCCCCCGAGGTTCATCTTGGAAGGAGCACTGCTGCAACTGAAGGAGCACGTCCGCTACCTAGGAGTGGAGCTATGTAAAAAACTAGGCTTCGGCAAACATTTGCAGTGTGCTGCTGAGAAGGCCACAAATACGGTGAGCTCACTGTCGAGGTGAATGCCTAACGTCGGCGGCCCGAGGCAGAAGAAACGCCAGCTGCTGATGTCTGTCGCTCAGAGTCAACTGCTCTACGCAGCGCCTATATGGGCCTCGGCGTTAGTATTTGAAGTAAACGTCAAGGAGTTACTGAAACCTCAGCGGAAGATGGCCATAAGGGTGTCGTCCGCCTATTGTACCGTATTGACAAACGCTATACTTGTCGTGTCAGGACTGCTGCCTCTACACATAAAGGTGTTTGAAAGAACAGCTATGCGGGTAGCACAGAAGGCAGGTTCGACTCCCCAGTCGGAGAATGAGTTGAGAGAGGAGTCACTAAGCAAGTGGCAGAACGAGTGGGAGAATTCAGGGACGGGCGAATGGATGAAGCGATTAATTCCTGGCCTGCGACCATGGGTCTCAGGATCATTTGGCCTAGTGAATTTCCATATCACTCAGTTTCTCACTAGGCATGGATGTTTTGGGATGTATCTTTGGAGGTTCAAGAAGCTGAATACACCCGTGTGCCATGATTGTCAGGCACTGATGGACGACCCGGAACATGCATTATTCATATGCGACCGCTGGTGGAGGCGACGAAGAGCACTAGAGGTGGCTACGGATACCGAGTTCACCCCCGAAACAGTGGTGAACACAATGTTGGAGAGCAGAGCCAAGTGGGATACAGTATGCGGGTATGTGGTTGAAGTCCTCAAAACCAGGGAGGAAGAAGAACGGCAGCGCCAGCGACACATTCACCAAATAAAATTTTGTATTATACTAGTTAAGGATTTGTGTTGTGGCCTGAAAGGCAATTCAAGGGGATAGAGCCCCTCTAATATGTACATATTTTTAAATAATGTGAGGATCAGTGCGTGGGAGATTAGCCTGCCACGGTCCAATTATAGTTGATGTAGCTTGTTTTAATAAACGGCTTTCGGCCACTTGGGGGTAGGATTACCGAAAGGGAAAGTTCCCCCAAGTAGCTACGGAGAGCACATACAAAAAAAAAAAAAAAGATGCCTACTCAATCCAATAGGACGAGCCACGGCCGCCAGAAGTGGCAGACATCACCCTACATCCGTAGGGTTTATTCACACCATTTCCCGTTTCCGCACCTTCGCTACCTCTACGCGTCCCAGACGCCCTCAGCTCTTACGAGCGTGAGTCTACACCTCATCTGCTGAGAGACCCACTACATGACCAAGAACGGCCGACGCCTCTGTCATGAACCCACGAAACCCTTTCCAGAGTTCCGGGGAGTCCACTAGGAAGCGCGGTTAACATGGCCAATGTTGGTCTCTCGACTCCACTAGGTCTATTAGTGCCCGTATAGTGCCCGTATAGTGCCCGCCAGTGCATCACACTCGAAAACGACGTGTTCCATCGTATCCGAGCTTCCGCACAGCTGACATTCGTCGGTCTCTGACTTAGAGAAGCGTAAGAAGTAGGATCTAAATCCGCCATGTTCCGTTAGGAACTGGGAGGACTCATGATCCATCTCCACCCAGCTACACTTCAACCTTTCTTTCACAAATGAGAAGTAGCTATATGTGAGTCTACCCTTCTCACTAGCCTCCCACCGTGCTTGCCATTCGGCAATTCCTTCCTCTTCTACCCTTCTCATATGCACCCTCCCGAGCCCTAACCTCCTACTCCTAGCCAAGCGACCCCATTGTCTAGCAGCCAGGTCCAGAGGAAGAAATCCAGCTAGCACAGGCAGGGCATCCATACTCGTGGTACGATATGCCCCCGTTACCGCCAAGAGTGCACCCCTCTGAGCTCCTAACAGCAGACGTTTCATCATACGATCGCCGACGGTTTCACCCCACACTGCAGCACCGTAGAGCAGTCTTTGCACAAATACACCTAAGTATAATCTACGCGTCGTCCGCCCACTAAGTCCCCAGGTTGAGGCTACTATCCGTCAGATCCTCTGAAACATTGGTGCCGCTTTCCCCGCTACTCTCTTCACGTGGTTCCTAAAACTCCACCTATCATCCTAGGTAACGCCGAGATAATCCATCTCTTTTACCTCCGCTATCCTCTTCCCGTCCATCCTAACTGTGTAGGGTGGAGTCAGTCTTCCCTTCAGACACATAACTTTCGTCTTTGTGGCCGAGAAGGTCAACTTCATACCACCCGTCCAGGATCCTGCTCTTTTAAGTTTGGACTCTGCCTTTCGGATCACCTCTGATCTCGTCTTCCCAGCTATCATCAGCAACGCGTCATCCGCGTAACCGATGGGTAGTTCTCCTTCCGATTCGTCAAGACTCAATAAAGAGTCCATCAAAATGTTCCAGAGTTCTGGTCCGAACTGAGATCCTTGAGGACAACCCTTGGACAGCCTAACCTGGCTTCTCCCCGTCGGCACAGTGATACTGGCGTATCTTCCCCTTAGATAATCCCGTGTTATCTCACACAACCTATCAGTGGCTCCCAACCTTTTCAAATGATGCAATATTGCCGGCCACCAAGCATTGTCGAACGCTCCAGAAATGTCCAAGAACACTCCAAGAACGTACTTCTCTGCCCGACTTTCGGTCCATTCCCTCATTCTCAATATTGCATCGGTTGTTGATTTGTACGCTCTAAAACCGTATTGATTGTCGTTCATACTTGAACCAATCTTTTCCCTCAGTCTCACGCATATCAGGTACTCCAGTGCCTTTGACAGCACCGGAAGTAGACTGATCGGGCGATATGACTTTGGGTCAGATCTATCCTTGTCACGATTTTTCAATAGTGGTACCACCACAGCATGCTTCCACCCTTTCGGAAAACGGGCCCTTCTCCAACACTCGTTGAAAAGAGTGGTCAGTATTTCCCCATCACTGGGAAAGCCACTCTAAGGATTCTGGCTGTTAGACCATCCTCCCCAGGGGCCTTGTCCTGTCCCATGCGCCAAATCGCCTTTTTCACTTCCTCCTGAGAAAATTCCTCACAGTGGTTGCTCTCCCTTTCTCCACTCCAGACCGTTTCTTCAGTTTCCCCTAGTCGCACTCCCGTCTCCTTGCGAAGTCGTTTGTGCTCTTCGGTTACATAGTCGATCGTATCCGGATAAATTAAGGTGTTGAGCAGTAAGTCTAGAATTTCAACCAGGCCCACCGTGCACCCGCCACCCTTCTTTCGGAAGGTTGCAAGCACACCTCGTGAGTCGGTATTCGGCCTATGGTGATCAATGATAGTGATCGACGATGATCATATTTTTTTTAAATATTGTGAGAGTCACGAGATGACACGCGACAGTGGTTGACGATTAAGTGCTACGACTACGGTGGTCGGCGACAATGACGATACGGCTACGATACTAGCGATCGGTGAGAAATCCGCCAGAAACAGTAACGCGATTATAGCGCTACATAGCGGCATCCGCCACTTGCCGTGCAGACTAGTTTATACTGCAGTGAGCTGCGATCTATAGCAGCGATTCTCAACCGGGGGGTGCGATACTGCAGTGAGCTGCGATCTATAGCAGCGATTCTCAACCGGGGGGTTAACCTAACCGGGCCGGGCAACCGTGTCAGTGAATTACCCGCATTTGGGCCAACTAGCTAAGGTCAGATACAGTTTCCGTCCAACTTCTTGGAGGACCCTCAGGCCCGGCCACTTAAGCATAGGCCCCAGTCTAAATCTCCTATTTGACCAACTCCAGAATGCGGGGTCGTTTTTATGGGTCCCCAGGTTGTTAAGTCCAGGACCGTCCTCGGTCGTGACCATGTCCCGCAGATTTATTCCGTCAGCGCGTCTCCGCCCTCTTCTGGCGGCGGTGTCCTCGGATTCCCGGGTCCCCCTAAACAACGATTTCTCCAGTGCACTCCACAGCGACCCCCCGCGAGCGCGGTGGCGCGGCCGCTGTCGCGCATCGGTTCCCCGCAAGTCTTGTCATGTCTCATCAAGCCTCCGGTACTCCCCCATCGGTACGATTTGCCCCAGTAGGGGGTCGGACGAGTCCGGCCTCCGAGAGGCGAACCGTAGTGAGGTCTCCCGGCGCTGTTAAAGAGAAAAACCCGACAGCGCGACACCGGGTAGTCCCACTAAATTCTCGAGTCGCAAGCCGCATCCTCGCTGCCCCCAAAAGGCTGCGTGGGAATGGGTTCGCCTCGACGCTCTTCGCGTCCCGCGGCGGTCGTAACCTCCGCGGTCGGGCTTCCGACCCTCGTTTGTTACCGTCGATTTTCGCCATGGTCAAATTTCGTTTCGGTGAGTGGACATTGGCTGACACCGTTGCCTGCTACCATTAAAGCTAGCATATATACCACTATTTTACCTTCAGAAGCTACCGTTACGAGCGCATAGCCGCCACCTCTCTGTGGGGCCGTCGGTTGGAGTTGAATAGGTGTTAGCCGCCACGACCTAAGGGTCGCGTCGTTTACATCTACCACTACGAGGAAGCCCCGATCTATCGGTACAGGTGCCAATCTACCGGCGCCCTCATCGAAACCACACTAACCTTGATATCGGTCCACCAGGGGCCGCGCCGAAGCGAGACCGGGGACGCCGCCTACCGGAGACGGTCAACCAGGATCCACAGTGGTCAAGGCGGCCCGGCACCTACCAGGCGACTACATCATTCACGTGGCTTCAGAGGAGAGCGATACTGGCGGGAGCATTGTCTCCCCAGAAGTCGACGAATTGGCTCCCAAGAGACCGCGCCACGCTACCTAACCTAACCTAACCGCGCCACGGGTTGACCTAGGCCTTCACGCCCGTGGAACGACGTTTCCGCCGCCCTCCGGATCAGGCAAACGCCTGGGTCTGTAGCGGACGCATACGGAGTTCAACCCCGTATGCCGCGCTGTCGACCGGTGTTGGTAGCGGACGTTCCGCCCTGGCAGTACCAAGCCCGAGAACCACCGCTGATGACTAGCGAAACCAAGCTGTGGTTTCGATAGATTGTAATTGGAGGGCAGTCACAGTTTCGTTAAGTGAATGTTAAGCCGGGTTTACACGTAACAATAAATTCCAGCTATTTAACGTAACGATCAAATTGTTTCGATTTATCGTTGTGTATAAATAGGACATAGTAACGATTTATTGGAATTGGAATTAGATCGGATGATTGATGCCGAGCGGCATCAATTTCTGCAAATCGTAACGATAAGTTGGAAAATGTAAACATGTAGCAACAATTTATTGCTACAATTTGATTTAGTTTGCATTGGCCGTTGCTTATGAAGAGATGGTTAAAAAGTACAAAGAGTTTGATCCTTCGGCAGACAGAAACACTGTTGTGAAAAAAATTAATGCGTTGCGTACGGTTTATAAGAAAGAACTATCAAAAGTTAATAATTCGTTAAAATCTGGGGCTGGAGCGGATGAAATTTATAAACCTAGTTTGTGGTATTTCGACCTTCTGCATTTTTTGAACGACCGGGACTCTGTAAGATCTACTAGGAACACAATGGATGACGAGGACAAAGAAACACAACAATATATTGTAAGTCAAATTATTTTTTATTTATAGTAAAATTATCTTAATAATTAATAATAATAATGAACAATAATTATTAATAATTTTATCTAAATGTTATATAGTATAATATTATACTTTACTATGTATTAATGAATTAATGATAACTAGTGTTCAAATGAATTGTCTGTAATCTAGTAAAGTGAAAAAATCGCTATAAAACTAAATTCTTACAAGCAATATAGTAAGCATACTAATATAATTAACATATGATAAGCTTTTTTCAAGAACTATAAATTTCAAACGTTCCATGCACTTTTTTCTTGCCAAGGAACAGACCCCTCACCGTTGAAATATGTACAGAATTTTTCTCTGATAATTTTTGCTCTTTCTAAAACTTGACCTCCTGAACGTCGTTCGAGGTTGTGTAATATATCGGGATTACACCTTGCACCTAGTTGAATAGTACCATCCATAGTATTTTCGTGATCAAAACATTCAAGAGAGGTGTAGGAAACTGATTTTTTGCGTAGTAAATTGTGCAAGGCACAGCATGCGAGAACTACTGATTCAATAGTTTTCACTTGTAAATTAATTGCATTGTTAAAAATACGAAATCTTGATGTTAAAATTCCAAAACTGTTCTCAACCACTCGCCGTGCTCTCGATATTCGATAGTTACATATTCTTCTCTCATTATTAAGTGAAACTCGACTGTAAGGCTTAATAAGATCAGGTCGCATCGCAAAAGCATCATCCCCCACAAAAACATATTCCAGGTCAAGATCGAAGCTTACTGGTTCAGGTGCAGGAATATCCAATTGGTTATTTACAAGTCGTTCGTAGAAAATAGTGTTATTTATCACACCTCCGTCAGATATTCTACCGTTCGTTCCTACGTCACAATATATAAATTCGCAGTGAGCGTTTGCAATAGCCATTAAAACTATACTATGTGTCTTTTTGTAGTTGTAGTATTTGGAACCACTATTCTTTGGTGGAATGATCTGGACATGTTTGCCATCGATCGCACCCAAACAATGAGGAAATTGCCACTTCTCTTCAAAATCTGAAGCGATTTTCATCCACTCATTTGCTGTTTTAGGACACTGGAATAAAAAAAGTTTCTTTAGATTCTGAGCAGAGCGATGTGTGTGTATGTGTTTCAACCGTATCTTTTCTGATATAGGAAAGTGAATCTAGTACTAGTTGGTACTTTGGGGGGTCAAAAATAAAAAAACTTCCAGTAGTTCCATAATATGCACCGGTAAAAACAAAAAAAAAAAATTAGGAAAACGGGAATTTTTACGCAAAATCGATTTAAAACAAATGATCGTAGACACATGAAATTTTTACTGAATGTTTATATTAGCATTCTCTATACATCATACAATTTTTAAAATATTTTGACTTGTCTTAAGCTGTTTATGGACATCTTCAGTTTTAAATAGTTATAGTTTTTTTTTTCTATGAATGTCAATAAAATTTGATTCGTTCAAAAAACTTGAAAAGTTAATACAAGGTTTTTGATATATTGTTGCAAAAGCAGTTGAAAAGTATCAAAGATACTATGCATAATTTTTTTAATTATTTAAAATTAAAATTTTGATGTTTAAATTTCTACAAAATTAACAAAAATTGTTGTGTCTACCTTAGTACATTCTTATACTTTTTAAAGCAACTAAAAATATATGCTCTATTATATTTCAGGAAGATTCTGAATCTACGGATTTAGACCATTCCTACCAACGAGATGTCACCACATCAGTTGTGCCAACATCAGGTGATGATAGATCAACTACATCACGAAGTGTGACACCATCACCTATCGGACAGCAGTCAAAGCGGAAAAAGAAACTAACTCCGACAGATGAGGTGATGCAGCTAGCGGGACAACAACTAAAAGCTATTCGTCCCGATGATGAATTTGAAGCCTACGGAAAGTATATAGCCCACAAGCTACGTTCCCTCAAAGGAAACCAGGCCGTATATGCTCGAAAACTCATAAATGACGTGATTTTTGAGGGGGAGCTTGAGGCACTCACTAAAGATTTTAAAGTAATGAACAGTCAACCACACCATACATTCGAAACTAATGACTTGCTACAATTTAATCCTCAACTTTACCATCCTACATATATACCTCGAATATTTGAGCATCAACTGCCAAACTCTCAACATCTCTCTAATATGACAATTCCAAATGCTCAACATCTCTCTAATGCGACACCACCAATCTCTCATACAAACGAACCAGAACAAGCCAATTTTAAACAACCAAATATTCAGCAACCAGAATCTCAACAGCCCGAAATTCAGCCACTCATTTATTCAAACTATATGCCAAGTTCAAGTAAAACGATAAACACAGATCTCAACCAATCAATGGAAAACAATGTTTCTAGTTTCTTTTCAAAATTCATTTAGTAAAAGGGCATTTTCACGTGTAAAACATATTCTATAATTATTCAATTTATATTGTACCTATTACATTTGATTATAAATTATAATGTTTGTATTGTCTATGGTTTAAAAGTAAATAAAAAAAAAATTAGTGAACATACCTGTATGTATTTTTTTAATACTTTGTAGATAGCCTCACAGGTTTCCGGAATTATTTTGCAGAGAGCTGGTTTAGAAATGGCAGTTGAAAATTCCATGTCCTTAAAGCTTCTTCCGGTAGCAAGGAATCGTAAGGTAGCTGAGAGTCTCTCGTGTGGAGATATGGATTTTCTCATAACAGTGTCTTTTTTCACGATAAACGGAGAAACTAACTTTAACAATTCAACATAAGTCTCTTCATCCATTCTCAAATAATTTCGCCAGTCATTGGGTTCATTTCGTAATTCTCGCAATAAGTTTACATGCGAAAATTCCCTTTTCTTCAGCAACCATTCGCGACTCCACTTTCTTCTTGGTCTTCGCGACTGTTTTGCTTTTTTCGCTAAACAAACTAGATATAACGACCACAACAGTACTTCCTCCATGGTGAAAGCTAAAACTGAGTTGTGATGAACCGTGGTCGACAAAGAATATTGGACAAGAAATTGTAGTGTGTAAACAATATTCACTATTTCGATTAATTGGTACAATAAAAATTGTCAATCACATCGTAACGATTTATTGTTACGTGTAAACCCGGCTTTACGTGAGTTGATTTGTTTTTGCTTATTTTTATTTTCCAATTATTTGTCCATAAGTTGATCATATTAAGGTGATTTTGGATCCGTAAGCTAGCAATCTATAGACTGCGATGTGACACCGATATTAGAGTTTTGTCAGCGTGTGTGCCAATGAATGTGTAAAAAATTTTTGGAATATCATGGGTAAACGCGGAGTATAAAAAAGGGGCGATGTCGCTTCTTTGTGGAACACCTGCTTTTTAAGGGTGACATATTAAGTAACTGTTTTTAAGACAAATAATGAAAAAACGGTCTGATAGATAGGATTTTAAGAGTAGAAAATAGGGGGCTATAAGGAACTTTTTAATTAAAAAAGAAGTCCGTCATGCCAGATCCGGTAAAAGGCTTGGGAGATGTCGAGAAAAACAGTGAGGCAAAATTCTTTTTTTCAGAGCATTGGAGATATGATCGATAGTGCGGTGTAGTTGGTGAGTTGTTGAGCGATGGTCTCTGAAACCGAATTGTGTGTGCGGGATGATATGTGCATTGGTGGTGATGGAGAGAAGCCTTTTTAATAAAATTTTTTCAAACATTTTTGATATGGTGGTAAGAAGGCTAATTGGTTTGAATGATTCTGGATTTTCGGTTGGTTTGTTTGGTTTGAGAATAAAAGTTATAATACAGTGTTTCCAAGTCCTAGAAAAGTATGATAATTTAAACAGTGCATTAAATAAGTGGAATAAATAAATTATGACTTTGCGTGGTAGGGATTTTTTTTATTATATTGTTTATTTCTCCGGGGGATTCAGCAGGCAGAGACATTGGGAGAGGAGATTCGAGGTAGTAAAGTAAAGTAAAGAAATGGCCCATAAATTGTATTTTTTTCTAAGAGGAAAGGGGGGGGTGGTTTATTCGTAGAATATTTTTGTTGCTTTCCACAGAAACATATTTTTAGTAGTTAAAGATTCTACGTAAATGTTATATGATTGATTTTTGTATTTTTGGATTTGCTTTTTTTCATTCGGATATTTAGTTTGTTAAGTTTGGTCTTGTCATTGGGATACCTAAAATTTTGCCAACCTTTCCTTGTTCTACGTTTCTCGGTAAGTAGAGCTTGTATATGAGGAGTTTGGTTTTTTGTATCGAGGTTGTAAGGTGGTTAATCGCGTTATGGATTTCATCGATTGATTTTAGAGAAACGTTAAGTTTTATATCGTCATTTAAAATGCTTTTGAAGATAGACCAATTTGTATGACCGGGGGTGAGAGATTTCTTTTGGCATGGACCAATTATTGTTTTAATTTGGGCGCAGAATTTAAAGTAGTCAACCTGTGTGGTGATGAACAATATGGGTATGCATTTAAGAATTATCGTCGACATTTTCGTTGGCTTCGCTTAGTACGTTATAACAGTTGAGAGTGGAGAATGTGTATTTACTTTTTTCGTTTTTATTACCTTTTAATTTCGGTGACATATCTAGAGATGGTGGGCGTTTTCCTGTTTTGATTATCCATTCCGGTTCGGCTGATATGTTAATATTATTTTTCGTTAAGGTAATATGTAAAGGAGATGCTATAACGTTTGAACCGTTTTGTGCGTTATTTGCAGTTGCAGGTTTGTTGCTTATCGAGTTGTTAGACATGGTGCCTCTCGGAGAAAAGTAGTTGTCAGGAAAATGATAAGCAATTCATATCTCAAGCGATATCAACGTTAAAAACCAGAAAGTGTTATTCAAAATAATCAGAAATATCAGCAAATTACTAAAAAAAAATTGTAACTGTATTTTTAATACATTTAAATACAATAATTAATACAATTAAAAAATGGAAACAGTAAATCTTATACCATCATCTGAAGTTTACGACTATTGCTGTTGAATGTTGATTACAAAATATGCTATTAAACGTTAGTTCTTAGCACAAAAATACAGGATAGACTAAATTTAATATTTTTATTTGTTTTCTGCACTATTATAACTAAATATTGGAATAAAGTCTAAAAATAATAAAATTTATCGAGGAATATTATGGAAATTGCGCCGGAAGCGATAAGGAATTTTGAAACTGTTACGAATATATAGATAAAATGCATACAATTATAATTAAATGAAAATGACAATAACATTATTACACTTACAATATCTGCCTAGTTTTAAAATAATTATTAATAAAAATTATTATATACGTATTTATAATATATATAATACAAGCTGCCCCGGCAAACGTTGTTTTGCCATATAAATTATATCTAATGAATATTTTGGTATTCAAATAAAAAATAATTAAATTATTGTAAGTGAGAGGAAATGTCGTATACTGGTTGTTTAGCCACGAGGCTCCTACAAATCTGTGGTCGGCCTCGCTAACTACACCACAGAGAGATGAACTTGGAATAAACGTGGAGAATTGCTTAAAGAGAGGTGACCATACAAAATATAAACATTCGAGTCGTATTTAAAGTGTGGATTACACAAATATAATATTAAAATGTACAAATTAACGTATCACCAACGACGAAGTGTTGACAGTTTATACAATGATTGATAATAGACTAACAGATATCACAATCACTTTCGTCGTGGTGATAATAATAATAATAAGAATAAGAATAATAAGAAATAATAATAATAATATTCGGCCAAATACGATCTAAACAATCGTGGTACAATTTGTTGTATATATAAAAAATAAGATATGAAAATAATGACAGTATTTACGTGAATCCGTTCCTATGCCGATGTTGTCGTTGGCAGGTGACCAATTGACGGCGACAGTAAGGCCACTGGTCAGCTGTTTCTTCTTGAGCACGACGGTATAACAACAGGCAGACGCGTGCGCAGGCTTTCAGAATGGGGGGTGTTTTGAAAAAAAAAATGTATAACATAGTTAAATCAATAATTAACAAATAGTATTATAACATATTTATATTTATTATTAATATTGTATGTAGCTATGTTAAATGTCTTTTTGAACAATACCTACTATAAAATACAAATCATTTTTTTAATAAATTAACTCGACGAGGGACAGAAAAGAATTGATTCAGTGCTTGATTTATGTCCACGTTTATATCACGATGAATATTCAATGATGCCAGTCCATTTAAGCGATCTTCGCCCATTGTTGATCGTAGGTAAGTTTTCAGCCGACGTAATGTTGAAAATGACCTTTCATTAGTCGTTGTAGTCACAGGCAAAACTGACATTACACGTAACATTTTATGGACATTTGGAAATGCATCTGCATTACAAATGTCGAGGGCATCAAGGGCGTTTCGAATATTTTTACCAACTAGTCGTCGTCGCCAAATTTCTACCTCACTTATCCAAATTTCTAGGGAATCGTCGTGTAAAATTGAACTGTAGGTTTCAAACAACGTTTTACAAGCAACTTTGTCTAAAGATTTAGTTTCAACAGGAAAAAGACATGAGAAGTTAGACAAAATATTTCGATGTTTGAGGAAGCGATCTTGAAGATGAGTGATAAATAAATCATGATATGGTATGTAAATAATAATTTTATAATAATCTGCTACGGAGTCTATTATAATGTTAGAACGGTTAGTTTGGCGTGATGCAAGTCTTGGTTTAGTCACAGGTATATTGTACTTCTTACAAATATCTTCTACAGTCACAAAAATGTTGTTGAAGTTCTGTAGAATATTGTCTTCTTTCTTCAAGTTCGTGTTTTGCTGCATCTGCTAACTTAACAGCCTCGACCAAATCTTGATTTTCTGTTTGTAAAACTCTACTCAATAATAAAGCCAATGCATGTACTGAATGCAAAACGTGAATTGATACTCGGATGTTGTTTTTGAATCTGTCCAAGTACTTGAAATGTTTTCTAAGGCGTCAATAACAGCTGGTTGTAAATCTATATAGGTTCCAATTGATTCATGCTGTTGTACCCACCTTGTGCGCAGTATTTTAAGTTTTTCTTTCTTGTAACAAGTTTCATTATTTAGTATTGCATCATGAAGTGCAATAAGTCGTTTTGGTGTATTAAAGAAGTTTTAAATAGATTGACTGTACCAAGACAGTTTCTAATTTGGGGATACTACATGCGGCACTAACTGCATGAAACTATAGGGCAGCACAGTGTGATGATATGCCTAAATGATCTTATCTCATATACGCTTGAACTCGGAAATTCACCACTCATAGTATAGCCCCGTCATACCCTTGTCCAAATAAATACACAGTCAATTCCAGAATATTCAAGAAATCCAAAATAACATTTGATAAACCTTTCCCAGTTACATCTGCTACAGGACAAAGCTTAAAAATCTAATATTTTAATTTACCGTCATCATTATTTAAATACCTTT